>NC_086283.1:53305224-53363727 GCF_021018805.1 Prinia subflava | reverse complement strand
TCTGCCTTCTTCTTATCTGCTGTTCAACTTCTTTACCTCTCAAAAGAGTGAGCTTTTCCTCTGGTCCTCTGGTTAGAGGTTGATAGGGTATGTTTCTGTTTAGCAAGAGATAGACTGTGAGAAGGTACCTTGTGCCTTCCTTTTTCTTCAGCTTTACCACACATATTCATTTTCAAGCTGCAAGCATAATCCAGTCGCAAATAGTTTTAGCTCTCCTCTTGGCTGTGCATATCAGTACAGTCCCAGAAAACTCAAATACAGAAATAAACTGATTTGCTGTTTTCATTTCCAATAAGAACTTGGTAGATTATTTGCTTCCACACGCATATCCCTTCCCAGTTTTAGAAGTTTTTTTTTTTGTTTGTTTAAAAGCCATTACAACTGATTTTCCAGTGAGACCAAGTCACAAACATAATTACATTCCAAACATTGTTCATTGTTCAGGCACTTTCTGGAAACAGCTAAAAAGTTTGCATTCTCAATGGACATTGGTGAATAAAAGGGAACCGTACATAACAGATTTGATACCACAGTGCTGAAAATGTTTTTAAAATATTATTTGGACAAATATACCACAAAGAATATGTGGACAGAATGTTGCTGAAATTTTTATGATGTCTCAGTACTAAAAGTGGTTTAACCCATTACAAGACTAAAAGTTTTGGATTGTGCTGTGGAGTATTTGTTGCAATTTCTGCCGTAACAAGATGAAACTCAGTATTTCCTATATTTTTGATTGCACACTCCATTTGTCTTTGTTCTGTTGATGGATAGTATGAGACACCTTGAGTAGTGAAGATTATCAGCTGTAACAGCTTGTCATTTTAGCTCTACAGCTTTTCAGTTAAATTCTCCAAGTGTATTATCCAAGATGGTGGTAACTGTGCTTCTATTCAAAATGACACATGTGCAAAACCTTTATTTCCTGGAAATGTAAAGCTGACATAAAGTTTGGTACAGCTATAATTCTGTGCTCACTTATATGTTCTTCAGCTTATGCTGATAAATTAGACAACAAGGGCAGTGTAGCAGTAACTGTGGCTGAGAGGAAAGGCAGGGAAGAAATTTAGTATTGGGATTATGAAGGCAAAAGAATTGTAAGACAGATAAGAAGAATTTACAATATTAGGATCTAAATAATACAATGTCTTGATAACTGGATATGAAATGAAGGCCATTTTCCTAACTCCAGCATGACTGAGGTATATTCTTAGAGCTGGTCCAAAGCTGGCACGTGCTTTATACAATATTATATGCTCATAGATGTATTTTGCTTCAACATAGGGATGTCAACAAGTAATACTATCATAGAAAGTATGACATGCAAACCAAACCAGAATTTTGCCCTAGTTATTTTATGCATGTATTACAAAACTACATAAACATATTGCACAATATTTTTAATGTAAACACTATCTTAGTGCTTGGTATTTATAAAACCTACTTCTAATTTAATTTAATACTCTAAATTGCTTTATTTAGTTTTCACTGAATGTTACTGAGTAGAGTATGGATATTATTCCATGTATGCAGAGCATTTTGTTACTGAGATTCAAGAATTAGCATTGGGTGAGCAGTAGACCAGCAAGAATTTGGGTATCAACAGGAAGATCCAAAGGATATACAAGTTCATTTTTCCACTTAGATGACAAGGATATGTGTGTAAAGCTAGTTAACCCTCACCTAGGAATAATTTTCCCACAAAAAATGACACACTAGCTTTTAGATACAGCTGAGAAGTTTCCCTGCTGTTAGAAAACTCTTCATATCCACCTTCCATTTGGAAGATCAGAACTGGGATATGGTCCTCTATTTTTTTTCTGACAGCAAGTAGACATTAGGCACAAAAGGAGGTACATATTTCAAACAACAGTTATAAATCTCTGGGAAAAGAAACTAAACAGGATTAAAGCATATACCTTCCCATCTACAAACGGCAAATAATATTGCCATACAGAAAACAGTATAAAGGACTGAAACTTGTAAAAATATAGGTAAAATCAAAATAGATTTGAACTAAAATGATATGAAACTTTCACTTTCTCCATAAATTTTGTAGAAGTATATTTTGTGGGGGAAAAATTTATCCAGAGTATTTAGAGCAAAAACTTACAATGAAGCAAAACCCCCACTATTTTCCTTTCTGGTAGTTAAAAATTTTAGTTGTCTATATAGAGGGGAAAAAAAATCAGAGTTTCTTGTTTCAAGAAGCTTTCAAAATTTACATTTCTTAAGTATTTGAAATCAAATTTGGTTTGATATGTGAGAGTTTTAAGGAGTTCTGGAGTTTAAAAAAGCCACCAAACTCTAGTTACTGGAAAACAATGGTTGCAGTTTACACAGCAGCTGTCACTTCACATGGTACACAGGCCTCACTTTCACAGCATAATGACATGTGATAATAACCATGTAATCCAGAAAATCTTAGAAGCTTTTTGACATAATCTTCCCAGACTTCTGTTTTCTGAAGAGGAGGAAAAAAAATCCACTTATCTTTTCAATGACTTGTACAATACTGCACTTGAATCTTTCCAAGGTCTGCATTCCTTCATTATATGATTTAGCAAACATGAAAGAAAAAACTTACACGTATGTTAACACATATCTTAACATATGTTAAGATAAAGAGAGTTTATTCAGGCTTATTATTATATCTCAAGGTTTGCTTTTCTATCCCTTCCAACTGAAAACTGAAAAAGCAGCAAATTGAGATGTATTATGATACTAAATTAGTTACCTGTAGAGAGGTATGAACAAGACTAGTTGCTTGTAATAGACAAAGGCCATTAAAAAGATGCTTTTTATTTTTAATTAAATAACAAAAGAAAATTCTGCTCCTTAAATATATATTTGTAATGTTCAGTACGGTTCTCCTATATACAAAGTTGTATTTTACCAAGTTGGAACATGGAGACAGTTCAGAGCTACAATCAAAATAAAGGGAAACAATGGCCCAATTGCATCATCAAACTTAACCTTTGGACATGTACAAGGGTAGACATGTATGACTTGTCATTACCTAATTACTCCTGAGAGCTGTAAATTGCATACCTATAAATGGCCCTTTTACACCCATAATTGATAAGAAATATGTTGGGCTCCATGAAGACATACTGTGTTCTTGCAGTACTCAACATGGAATGGTGGTAGGCTTCCTCACCAGGAAAACAAACAAATAAAAATATGTGAAAGAAATACAGAGCCTTTTCATTGTAGTTAATCTCAATCATCCCTGGGGGTACAAAATGCTTTGCAAGATATAACTGTATCATATAAAAATAAAGTAATAGACCTTTAAAAATCAAAAAATAAAGACTACAAGAAAACATACAGAGAGGTCACTTGTATAGATTCTAAAGATGGGATGGAACCAAAAACCAGTGCCAAATGAGTAGAATCTACCAGTTAAAAAAAAAAAGGAAGACTTAAAATTAAACATAAATGAGTTTTTGGGAAAACTGGCTGAAAGCTAAGAGTAAAAAGAGAGAACTTGGGGGAGAAAAGAGGTAAACAAGGGGAAAAATCAGAATAACACAAGCCACCTTTCTTTTTACAAGGCTTCTCTTTCTATGTCTTTCTATGTTACCTTTAGCTTCTATTTTTTTATCATAATGTTTTTTTTTCCTTTTTATCAGCTTGAATAACTGACTCAACCAATTTTCCACCCCTCCATCAATGTTTCAAATCAGTGGTATTATATTTTGTTCAAATATAAATCAGAACAGAATCCTTCCACCTGTGTTGAAGGAAAGATGAGCAAAGAACACAGCTCTACTATTTTGTCCTTCTTCATAGGCCCTGCTTAGTCATCCAAAACATGAGGCTGACTTTACAGAATCATAGAGTGGTTTGGGTTAAAAGAAACCTTTAGAGGTTGGCCCCCCTGCAATGATTAGGGAGAACTTCAACTAGATCTGGTTGGTCAGAGCCCTGGTCAGCCTAAGCTCAAATGTTCACAGTGATAAAACATCTACCACCCCTCCAGGCAACCTGTTGCAGAGTTTCATCACCCTCACTGTGGTTCTGTCCTCTCTTCCATTTATTAATGTCCTGGGGCTTGTACCTTGCAGGACAAATGTGCAAGAATCACATTGCTAAAACTAGCTCCAGAAAGAAATGTGAGTTCTGAGTATTGTAATTTCATGTTTAAATTGTATCTCAAGTCTAAAACAAAGAATGTAGAAATCTTCATTCAGCTGCTGAATTATAAAGTCATTAAAGTCATACCTAAAGTTAACTGGACTATATTTCTGCATCTTAATATGTCTGGAATAGCTACACATGAGCCCAGCCTGGTCCTGGTACACTGATGGGTTGGCTCCAGATAGCATCCAGACATCCACCCAGCCTCTTCCTCACTCCCTTCTCCTAGGAGATGGAGAGAAAAATGAAATAAAGGTGGAAAATCTCATGAACCAAGAGAATGACAGATAACTAAGAAAAATAAATGCTGTATGTGCAACCAAAGCAAAAAGAGAAATTAATCCACCACTTCCTGTTATTGGCCAGATGTCCACTCATGCCTTGGAAAGCAGGGCCTAAACACGTGTAGCTATTACTTGGGAAGATAGATGCTGTACCTCTGAATGTTGTGTCTTTCTTCTCTTTTTTCTTAGATTTTACTGGTGAGCACAATGCCAAATGGTATGGTATGTATTCTTAGTCACTTGAGGTTGCCTATGTTCTGTCACAGCCCCTTGTCCACCCCCAGCCTGTTACAGTTTATGGCAAGTGAGGAGAGATGGATTTGGCAATTTGAGAGCTCTTTGCAGGGACAGGCAAAACACTGCTGTGTTACCAACGTTGTTGAAGCCACAAATATAAAACATAACACTATATGGACTTCTCTGAGTAAAATTATTGTCATAACTTTATTCCAGCAAGACCCCAGTACAAGGGTTTGAATCTATGACCTCAGTCCACACACAGAGCCCTGCTTCGTCTTTCAATGTTTTAAGCATGCTAGTAATGATGATGAGGTGCAGCATTTAACACACCAGGCTTAGTCATGAGGAAGAACCTAATGTTTTAAAAGTATGAAATAAAATAAGGCGTCTTCAAACTCATGCTCTAATTACCCAGTGCAATTGGAATCGTGTTGGGCAATTTCTTAAATATGTGAAGAATATAATATATTCTTTATAATGTGTGAGGCTCTCAGCTTTGGTCCAATTGTTTAGACTGCCAAGCTCCTTCTCTGTCCTGTGCACAGTACCCTAAAGCCTGACACTTTTATGAGGATATACGACCTTTATTAAGCAGCAGAGAAAGAAACTGAATCTGTGTCTCTTGCTTTGTGTGCATACTAGAAGGCACTGTTCTGGCTTGCATATGAAACATGCATTGAATTGACAATGGACAGTAAAAATCAAATGCCAGGACATTAATTTTTAACCAGGGAAAAAAATCTAAAATGGTGTGTAGAAATATGTAATACATGGAGGCTCTATTCTTCATTTTAGTTTCTGTCTCTTTAATATTACAGTATATTTTGTTGGGGTTCAGATGAAAGGAGAATGGAGGGTTTCTTTGAAAAGTATTTGGTATAATTTATATTTTCATTCTTTCCATCATCTTCAGTTGAAAAAAACCACAACCAAGCCAAAAACCAACAGCCTCCCATTTCTTTTATAGGATTAAAGATATAATATAATTATATTTTATAGGATTAAAGATATAATATAAAATCACCATTTTCCAAGGGCTTTCTACTCAGGTGTTTTGGTTATTTCTAAAGTCAATTTGACTACTTCATTCAGGTTTGAAAATAATATTATGAGACTGGACTGATTTGAAATAATGCCTAAAGATTAGAAGCTAAAGGAACATTATTCACATAACACTGCAGGAAAGAGGGACAGAAAGCTCTTTATTTTTGGCTGTCTCTTATTCTTAACATCCGTATCTATCCTAACTTAGCCATTAAAACATATTAAATTACATTAAAATGTGAAAGAGGGAAAGTGGAAACTAGATTTAAACATTTTTATTGGTACAGTTGAGTTTATTTCATACAATAGAAATTAAAATTATGGAAACTTTTGAATTCATTAAAAAGACAACAAAGTTCTGAAAAGGAAAAATGGACAAAGTGAGCTTTTAAGTTCATTTGAGAGCTTATAACATGTATATGAACTTCAGTATTGGCAAAACACTTTGATTCAAATAAAGCAGTGATATCCTTAATAACTTCTCTGTATTTTGAAATCTGTAAGAATCATCATGTGTCATGCAAATTATTTCCTGACTGGTCCTAATAAGTTTACAATATATAACCCACTTTTCAGGAAAAGAAACTTTTGAGTTGCATATACACTCAACATCTACAGAAAGCTGAACACATTGAATAAGCAACCTGTTTTGAACAAAGAGGATGTTTTCATCCTGATAGATGGGAGTACGAGAAAAGCAATTTGAGAATTATGGACAAAAAAAATAAACAAGACAGTTTCTTGTATAGTTCATGTTGTGCTTCTTGCAACAATAGTGATTGCTACAAAAATATCCATATAATTATGACACTCTGCTTGCCAGAATTACATAAATGTATAGTTATACTCAAATTTGTATGCCTATTTACTATACTTGTACACACTTCTGTGAAAATTTTGCATACAAATTAAACATGCAGGTATATTTACCATTCTGAAAATATATTCTCAGGTGTCATTGTATAAAATTAGAGTGTTATATTGCAAAAGTACCACTATGTACAGCCTACAATGACAAAATTAGAAACATATCTGATTGTGACAGCTGCTAGTCACTATATTTAAATGTTGAGGTTAATTCCTTTTTTTTTTATTGTGGCAACAGGCGTTGCAGGCTGTTTGAATAAAAGATTTCAATATTGTATTTATTTGCTGTTTGCCAAAACAGCAACACTCAGGCTATATTTTCTTTTAAATGTGAATTTCAGTATCTTGGAAGAGGTCAATATGACTAGCTCTTGAAGAAGTATGGTAGTGCTGAAAACAATTAACCCTCTCTCCTCTGACCTCCCTCTTGATGAACTCTATCACCATCCAGTTGTGGTGGAATTAGTCATGCCTGCAAGCCTGTAGATGACTTCAGGGGGAATCATAGGGTACCGTGATCTGAGTCACTGTTTTCTTAACACCTGACATATCAGTTCTGGTAAAGTGTCACCTCTCACCCAACAGCCCTGGCTTGACTGTACAGCTGGGTAGGGTGCAGCCTTCTAGAGCACTTTTATTATGAGTACCTTGACTCCTTCAACACCCTGCTCAGGCCACTGTCTGGTAATACATCACAAACCCAGCTGACCTCTGTGTTTACCAGATTGGTTTAAATATGTTCTCCTCACTGCTAGTTTAATTTCCATGGATAAAGAGCTCTAGTTCAGGCACAGACGTCAGGCAGCAGCAAATCTTGTCACTGACATTTTGGCAGGCTAGGGTGAGAATAAAAACTGCTTTAGTCATAGCAACATTTCAGGTGAAATGGGGTCTGGATAAAACCAAACCTGCTGTCTTCTGAAAAACAGATATTTTGGTGTATGGATGTATGGGATGGACAGAAAGCTAAGGGGAAAAAAACCCAAAAAAACCACCCAAAAAACAAAACCAACCCACTATATTTTTGTTTGCAACTCCATTTGTGGTAACTTATCATAATATCAATGAATAGAATAATGACATGGCTAAATGTAATGGCATCATACTAAGGGCTAGCACAATCCATCTTAACAGTTTGGAGAAATTGCTGTAATGTCTCTTGTCAAAAAAGCACTGAAGTGTATCAGTGAGCAGCTAATCCTGGCTCAGCCTGACAAACTTCAGAATATTATGGCAGGAAATATGAAGGAAATGCCTAGTGGATCCCAAAGTTTAACAAGCAATATCCTTTTTCTTCTTCCTATATTTAATTCTTAATAAGAAAAAAAAAAAAAGCTAAAATGGTAGGAAGAGCAGAGCAAATTAGGAAAGTACTTGTTACTGGTTCTACAACTCTTGAGAACTGACAATCTGTACAAATTGTTTTGCATGAGATGCTAAAGGGTTTACTTTAAAAAAAAAAACCCATATGATATAATACTTACACTACTTTTTCTGTCTTTATATGCAGTTTCCATATGTTCTGTCTCATTTGCATTTGCTACATTGTGCTGTAAGCAAGGCAGAAAAAGGGCTAAAATTACTATTTTTATACAAGACATATGAATGTATCTTAGGACCAGAATGGGCTGCCCAGGCAAGTGCTTCTGTCACCATCCTTAGAGAAATTCAAAAGGTGTAGATGTAGCATCTAGGGACAGTTCAGTAGGGGACTTGGTAAAGCTGGGCTACTTGGCAAGCTTAAAGGTCTTCTCCAACCTAAACAAACCTGTGATTCTTATCCTGATTATTCCAGCTTCCTCATCTCTGAAGTCCGTGTTACGTTTCTGGCAGACAGTTGATTTTGTATAAAGATTTTTCTGCTTTGACTCAGCCGTAACATCACCTAAGAGCCTACTGGTACATCCATGCCAACATAATGGACCTTTGGGTCTGGAAACATGACCTACTGCTTATCCAGACTTTAAAAAAAAATACTTCTTTGCAGAAAAGTTCCTAGCCTTTTGGGTTTTGGTGTTATTATTATTATTATTTTTAATAAACATGCTCTTATGTCTAGGCTACTTGCCCACCATTTTGTGCAAAAAGTGGGATTATAAATCAAAGTATCTTCGTATACAGATTCACTAAGAAAACTATAGGGTGAATGTTTCTTACACCATAAAGAATTTTTGTCTCCTTTTCAGTATTCTGCAGATATAATTTCATTTGAGTGTCTCTCTCTGGTCTTTGTGTAGCATTATGACCCCCATACAGGTTTTGGCTAGGTTATTAACATTTTGCAGTGATAAATGGGGTGAGCCTGTTTACTCATCAGAAATGATGGGAACCACATAAACTGTGGTTTACACTCTCTGTGTTGCATGTTGGGGTTGTTTTGAATTTGGAAAGAATCTCATCTCTGAAATTTCTGGAACTCACACATAGCACATCTGGGAAAATATAAACATAAATTTGAGTTATAATGAAGAATTACAGAATCCTAATGTACAGACTACAAAGTCTGTACTAACACTGCCTTTTAATTCTCACAATATAATAATAATGAATAGTTCTTTAAAAGTGTTTTAGAGTGTTAATGGAATATCTCATGGCACAAAACTTTCATTTGGAGACATGAAAGTACTGCTCCTTTAAAATAAAGATGAACTGTAAGAAACTTAACAAATACAGGTCATCAAAAAGGAACACTACTGTTCTCCTTTTGTTTTGAAGAGCTAGTCTTTAAAATAAATCACCTGTCCTTGGTCCCTTCACAAATTAACTTCAGGGCAGGGTCTCATCTAACCTGAACAAAGTTCTCTCTATAAATCCAATGTCATAATTTTTCTGCATGTCCTCTTCATACCTCCTGGTCAATGCAGCCAAGGCTTCTATCAGTATTCATGTCATGTTTATAAATCCAGGTCCAAGGTTGTTAAAATTTCCACAGAAGAACAAGGACCCACAGAGGAACTGTTTCAGAACACTTGTGAAGATTTTGTTCAATTCATCTAATTACAATCAAATAAAAACAAAACCAAAACCAAAACAAAACCAAAACCAAAAAACCAAAACCAAAAAACAACCAAAACTGAAAGACGTTATGAATCTCTCTTTGTATCATTCAGTGATGAGGTATTACTAAATAAATCACTGTCAACAATGAAAATATGTCCTGAAGATGTGGCAATTTAATTGGACTGCTATTAAAATGTGTGTGTGTGCATGTATGTATGTATGTATGTCTCTGTGTGTGTGTGTGTGTGTGTGTGTGTGTATGTATATATGGCCAAATGAGTAACGAATATTTTGTGGAAGACCTGAAACATACTCAGCAATGATCTAAACAATGTTCAATGGCTCAGTGACTTCCATGGAACTGCAAACTGGATCTGAGAATAGCATATATTCTGTTAAAGGGGTGCCTGTAGCCAGTGATCTCCAACTCAGAGGTGCTACAGGCAAAGGATTACTAACTTCAAATTACTATGCTACAACTCAGAACGTATTCTGCATTTAAGTTTTTTTACTTTTGCATCTTTGCATATGAAGTGACCTCTAGGAAAGATTTTACTGAAAAAAGTGTAGAAATCCACATAATATATATATATGGATTATATTTATATATATATTTTATATTATATATATATAAATAATATATATTATATAACATATAATACACCAGGAAAGTTTACAAGAATAAAACATCACTCTTGCAGACTTCTTTCCAGTAGATAAACACATTGCTGCTTACATTCTTCCTCCTGCAGAGTTGGTGAACTGCTCCCAGTACCTGCAGAGAATATTTTCCTTAACTTCAGGAGCTTTTGAAATCTAGAAAGCAAAGACATTGATGGATGAGGGTCTTTTGGAGGCTTGACATGCAGTTTGTGAGAAGTGGATAATGCAAGCTGCACGGAAGGGCATGGGAAAAAATTCCTAGTTACAGCGCTAAGACTTATTTCAGAGTCAGAAAGTTCATTCCAGAGCAGAAAATAATTGAAATGGTACCTTGTCAAATTTACCTGATACATCTTTATGGTCAAAAGATGTAAAAGTAGTTTTTAATGAGTTAATTTCTTCTGCTTTCTTTGACAATTGTTATACAGATGTGCAGGTTTAGAGCAAAACAGAAGTCTTAATTAGATAGAGCTAGATTTACGTAGTTTGTTTTATTCTAATGCTGTGGTTTTTTTCAGACAAGGATCTTGTTAAACTTTCATCTTTAGAAGCAAAATGTTTCCAGAAAGGTTAAGGGAAATGCTTTTTGCTTCAGTTCTTATTTGGAGAGTAGAATAGAGTAAAGGTGACATTTTTAATCAGAATCTTTGCCAAGAACTTGCTTGCCATTGTGACAAAAAAATTTACCCTGTTATGTCAGCCAATGTAACGTACCATACCTTTATGTGTAGAAATTAGCCAGTTTCAGAGAGATGTTATGATATGAGGAACACTTGCATGAGGTCTGCCCAAAGTGAATGCCTAAATATATTTTTGAATAGAAAGTGGTGGTCATATCGACATGCAAAGAAAGTACAGGAGAATACAGTTAATACCAGAAACTGAATTTTTCAGGCAATGTCATAGAATGCTAAAATGGTAGAATAGTTAGGGTTGGAAGGGATCTTTAAAGGTCATGAGGTCCAACCTCCCTTGTAACGAGCAGGGAAGTTTTCAACCAGTCCAAGTTTCTCAGAGCCCTGTCCAATTGGACCTTGAATGTTTCCAAGGATAGGAATCTACCACCTCTCTGGGCAGTCTGTTCCAGTGTTTTACAACATGCATAATAAAAAAATGTCTTCCTTATATCTAGGCTGAATCCATTGATCTAATACTTTAAAACCACTACCCTTTGATGTATGCTATAGACACCACGGCAATGTTTATCCCTATTTTTCTTATAAGCCTCCTCTTGGTACTGGATGGCTGCTGTAAGACCTCCCCAGAGAATTCTCTTCTCCAAGCTCCCATTTGAATCCTCTCCATTGCCTCCTCTGGACTCACTCCAAGAGGTTCAATGTTCTTCTTTATTTGAGGGCACCAGAGCTGGATGCATCACTCCAGTTGAGATCTCACCAGAGTGGACCAGAGGAGGAGAATCGTCTGCCTCACGACACTGCTTTGGATGCAGCCCAGGACACGTTTGGCTTTCTGGGCTGGGAGTGCCCATGGCTGGGTCATTTCCAGCCTCTCACCCACCAGCACCCCCAAGTCCTTCCCCCAGGGCTGCTCTCCCTCTGTTCATCCCCAGCCTCTGCTGGTACCAGGGCTTGCCATAGGCCAGGTGAAGCACCTTGCACTTGGTCTCATAAAACCTCATGAGATTCCCATGGAGCTAAGTCTTAAGCTTTCCCAGGTCCCTCTGGAAGACATCTGACCTCTGAGACATGACAAGCACACCACTCAGCTTGGTATCTTCTGCAAATATCCTGAGAGTGCTCTCAATCCTCCTGTCTAGCTCATCCATCAAGATATTCCACAGTATGTTTCCCCCTGTGAGACTCACTGATCTCCATCTGGGCTTTCAGCCATCAACCACTACCCTCTTTTCTGCTTCACTGCCATGTGCACCCATAGGAAATCCTGTGGGGCTAAATGTATAAGTCAGATGTTAGATATAATTTATACCATTTACGTATTTTCCTACTCAAATACTGTATGCCAACAAAAGACAATGAGTTTGGACTTAGTGGGAACCAAAAAAACCCCAAACCCAACAACAACAAGAAGAACAAAAAGACTGTTTACATAATACTTTTAAAGGCAGACTTCAGGGAATAAAATATCAAGAGCTAATAAGAAGGGTAGTTGCCTTGTAGGAAAGGAACATGTAAAATTTATCTTGTTCTTGGCAGGAAAATAATTCTACGTGGATATCAACAAATTCCACGTGATTTGCTGCTTACATGCTAAGTTACTCCATTTCAGATCAGATTTGACAATATTTGGGTTTTTTTACTTCAACATGTTAAACAGTTTCAGAATTTTTGATCATTTGTTTACATGCCAGAAGCTGAATATTATATTCTTTTTAAATGTCTTTTTGAAAGCCATGTTCAATACTTGTAAAGTGTATAGTAAATAGGAGATAATTATTATTCTTTAAAGAATGAGGCTGCTAAGTAATGAGATAGGAAGCTTGTACCACCTTGACAAGTCATCCTTAACCACATTAATTAATAGGGAGAATGCTGTGCCCATACAGATGAGAGAGTCTGATACCATAATGCTAAGAAGAGAGCATCATCTTAAGAAGTGAACTTTTTATCTCTGTATATGTATGCAGAGTCCTAAGTGATATAACAGCAAGATCTTGATAGTTATTAATCTTTGATCCAGGTAGAATCACAATATAAAACTATGAATTTAAAACCAGATTTAACCGAAGAACAACTATGCACATGGAATAATGAAAACCTTTTAAGTGTTTTTCCTCAAAGAAAAGCTTCTTAAAAGCATTTTTTCTTTTCCCTGAAAGCTGGAGATTACCTTTATCTGTCTGCTTGCTTCCTCTGTAAATTTCAAATAGCAGCAAAGAAAAGATGGTTCTTTGCTTTGGCCACTTATCTAGTGAAGAGTACTGCAGCACAGAGAAATATATTCAAGACTGTTTTCATCTTAAATAATGTTCTCTAGTAGGCTGAACTTCTTTGGATATCTTTTCAAAGAACACTTTTCCAGAGATCCTATCTGCAGGATGGAACTTCAAGAGTGACCAAGAAACCTGTGAAGGTTGGGCTGTCACATCTTTCTATCAACCAAGATGATAACCAGTGAAATCCAGAGATCAGAGACAGCTGTGAGAACAGATGAGAAAGTTTTACTGTGTGGCAAGGAGAAAAATGGAAGAAATAACCAACACAAATCAGATCTCTGATGTTTTCTGGCAGATTAGTGGGTCCTACATGGTCCTTTTGCAGCCCATCATTTGTTCCCAACCCTCAAACATGGGCCTTTCATGCATGCACAAATGCCCGTGTGCAACTGTCCCTGCCCCAAAACATTCAGTGACTCACTGTATACAGATATTTGTATAGATATATACATTCTGGACACAGACATACATGTATACAGGTTTATCACTTGTTTAAAGAAAAAACAACACTCAGGTAAATGGGTTTAAAAGCAAATTTTACACATAGGTTTCAAAGTTCAGACCTAAATTTAGAGTCAAGTGGGCTATTATATTCACTTTCCTTTTTTGTAACATTTCAAAGATGAACTGTTAAAGAAAAGACTCCATCTTCTTGCTGTTAAATAACTGTAGATCCATATATTGGAAAATTATTGATGTACTGAGAAACAGGAACTTGTTTTGTATCCCCACAATAGCAGTGAATCTCCAATTGCTTTCAGGTTGCTGTCCCATTCAGAAAATTTGCTTTTGATTTTTCTGTGATTTAAATGATGAAGTACAGCAGCAGAATATTTTACAAACACCTGATCTCACCTTGCATCAGAAAAGTGAGTGGTGAAATGAAAATCTGCTGACATGGTCACAGGAAGAGGTGATTTCCATTCTTCCTGCCAGAAAGGGATAATGTTGAGGTAGGGAGCTGCAAAACACACTGATGTGCCTGTATGGATCTTGGGCTGACCTGTGAGTCAGAAATTTTTTGGCATGACTTAGGGCAGGTAAACTTTTACTAATTTCTGTTCCTGCTTCCCTGGAAACTGGGTGGCAATCCTTTAATTCACTGGTAAATTCTGCAGTCCTGGAGTGCAAGGGACCTCTCTGTAGCCTATCAGGCTTGGAGGAGGTGTTTCTTTGTGTATTGCCTGTTTCCATGCCCACTGCTGTACAAAACCAGTGTACCCTCCTGAACTGATACCATCTATTTGGTTCTTCAACTTGGCTATGAAGAGGAAAGAGCAGTGACTTGTGCTTCAATTGGTGTGGTTTGTGAGCTAGAGGTGCAAAGTGTGCTCTTCCAGCTGGTCTGATAGTAAATGCTGGGCAACTGTAAAGACTTTTGTTATCCTGAACCTCCCCTGTGACTCTCACTTCAGCTGTTGAGCTCTGCATCTGTCAGAACAGGCATGGAAGCAAGCTTAACAGTAAGGATGCAGCCATGCAGGTTTTAGTACAGTGCTTGTCCCTGACTTATGTTGTTTCTTCTTAATTGAAGAAATGCTCTGGGCTGCATGACAGAATTGTGGCCTGACTACTGCTGTGTAATATATCTCTGCTAGGAGACTGACAAGGAGAAGCATCCTTGGTATGACAGAACTGGCTTTACACACTGTTGATTGTGCTCCCTTGGACCACAGTGCAGGAAGCATCATTCTATCTCACCAGTCAGTTGACTTTACTGTAATTCATGTTTTTTCTCTTGTGCCTATACAACTCCAGCTGACATCTAGGGGCTCAACATTCTAAATCCTGGTCCCTAGTATCAGTTTATGAAACTAGACATATTTTTCTTTACTTAAAATTAAAAAGAATCATTACAGTGTCTTAAGACTTTTGTTCTGTATGTTATTTATAAACATGTGAGTGATAGTTACATGGAAAATACTGGGTTTTGCCTGTGCTCAAGCAAATACTGACTGACATAGATTACGTTCATCTTTATAGTATTCAATCTGTATTTTTACAGATGGCTTAAGTTTAAAGGACTGGTTTGAGAATCAGAGTTTAAATATCAAATTCAGCCTCATGTTTGCCATGAAATCTTAAGCAATTTGCACAGTAAGTTGCAGAAACAGCAGATGTAGGAGAGCTGAACTTTGAATTATCTTGTTCCCATCATGAAGGTTTGGAGTGAAGTGCTAAAACTCTGTAGAATAATGCCAAATATATTAAGCACACTCTAACAGATTTTAAAATAACCTGCTAAGCAAATCCAGTGCTGTTGGCACTTTTCTGACTGGAGACAGCCAGCGTGAAAAGTGTGGAGCAAGAGAGTGTTATAGATCTTTGTCTATTCCATATCAAGAGCCTGAAATCCTTTCCATGTTCAAACCTGCTTTCAAAACCCACAGATGTGAAAAGAGGGGATATGTTCTTTTCTATTTGCATTGCATTATAAAGCTCAGGAAATCAATCATATTCCAGATATGGGACTTAGAGCCTCCCTAGAGAGAGTGCCATAGCCCAGGATGCTGTCTGCATCACTTGCTGAAGAGATTCAATTGTGTTCAAAGGCAAAAAAGGGGACTTTTTGAGAAAGAGAGACCTGGCTTTCAGTGAAAGATGAAATTTATGTGTTTTTACCTTGTCACTGTTTTGCAACTGATTTTATATCGCCTTTAAATGCTGTGCTTCTCACTATTAGAAATTGAGCGCCATCAACGTTGTCCATTACTACCATTTGCCTGATTTGTTTCTAAAGCAAGACATAGCTGGATGGTAAGGGATTTGTCCCTGACATGCCAAGGGTGCAGCACATACAGATTGGAGCATCACAGCTCATTTATGAATAAGGATGATTCCTGACTGTGAAATAAATTCAGAACTGTCCTCACTTGTGAAACATGCTTCTAGGCAGTCTTGTGGATTGGATAAATATGCTGTGGAGATTTCAATGTTGAAAAGAAAGACAGTGTTCAACTTAAACAGCTGAAAAAACTTTGAGGATTATCTGGCTTCTAGGTGTTTAATTGCTGCCAAAATTGTTTTTTCAAATTCTTAGCTACCTGATGGATATTGTCCTTTTGATTATGAATAACAAGCATAGAACAATAAAATAAATACATCTATGGTTAAAATGCATCTTTCAAAACTTGTGCTTCACATGTGTATGTACTTATCAAGAGGTTAGAACTGGCAGAAAAAATTGTGTTCAAGATTTTTTTTGGCTTTAGACAGTGATTTATTTATTACAGTAACAGTTGTGAAAACACAACCTCACTGGGTAAAGAGGTCATCATGTTAATATCATCACTGTCATCATCAATAATAACAACAATAAAGTGTTCCTACATTAGTGGAACTCCATATTTTACTTACATTAAAATAGCTAATAAAATTCAAGATCCCCGATTTTATTGTAGTTTGCCTTGTTAATGCTTCTACACAATGTATATAAAGTAGGTATTGTACTATTTGTTACTTATTAGATCCTTAGAGAAATTTGCATTTTTCAAGAGCAAACCTCAAAGCACTATATAATAATTAGCTCATTGTAATTGATTTTGAAATATATTGAAAACATAAACCTTTCACCTTGTATTCAGCTGATAGTCTTTTGCCCAGAACGATTGCTGGTACTGGCAGCTGCCCAAAAATATTTGCATTTACTGTGGTGCCAGTCAGTGCACTATCCTTTATAATATTAATCTCTTTTGCACTATATGGGACAAAAAAAAATTGAATCACAAGAATGTTGTTATACAAAACCGTGTCGCTAACCAGGCTGAGCAATAGTATAATCAAGATGGGTATTTTATTTATTAAGTTTTAATTTTGTTCAGAGGGGTTGAAGTGCCCCCTCAGTCAGTTTGCAGCTGACCTCAGGTTGGGCTGGGGTGTTGATCTGCTGGAGGGTAGGAAGGCTCTGCAAAAGGATCTGGATAGGCTGGACTGATGGGCTGAGACCAATTAGATGTGGTTCAACAAAGCCAAGTGCCAGGTCCTGCCTCTGGGTCACAACAACCCCAGGCAACCCTACAGGCTGGAGCAGAGTGGCAGGAAAATTGCTTTACAGAAAAAGACCAGGGGGTTCTGGTCAACAGCAGCTGAGCATGAGCCAGCTGTGTCCAGGTAGCCAGGAAGGCCAAGGGCATCCTGGCCTGGATCATCAATAGTGTGGCCAGCAGGAGCAGGGAATTGTCCTCCTGAACTTGGCACTGGTGAGGCCACACCTCAAATCCTGTTTCGTTCTGGGCCCCTCACTGCAAGAAAGACATTGAGGTGCTACAGTTTGTCCAGAGAAGGGCAACGGAGCTGGGGAAGAGTCTAGAGGGTAAGTCCTATGAGGAGGAGCTGAGGAAGCTGGGGGTGTTTAGCCTGGAGCAAAGGAGACTCAGGGGAGACCTTATCACTCTCCACAACCACCTGAAAGCACCGTGTAGCCAGGTTGGGTCGGTCTCTTCTCACAAGCAACCAGTGACAGGACAAAAGGATAGAGTCTAAAGCTGGGCCAGGGGATGTTCAGATTGGACTTCAGGAATGTTTTTTTCCCAGAAGGAGTGATTGGGCATTGGAATGGGCTGCCCAGGGAGGTAGTTGAGTCACTGTCTCTGGAGGTATTTAAGGAAAGATTGGATGTGCCATGGTCTAGCTGGCAAGCTGGTGTTTAGTCAAAGGTTAGACCTGATGATCTCAGAAGTCTTTTCCTGTTTAATCGATTATGTGATTCTGTAATCTCTGACAATGGACTCAGCTGAAGCAAACTTCAAAATTAAATTCCTTTTCTGTCATTTAAACCTTCACTATTGTTTACTCTTTTGCTCAAGTGCTAGGTGTAGCTGAAAGCAAACAGGATGACCTTTGGAGCAGCACAGCCACAGTGTTAGTATATTACAACAATCTGTTTCATTGGAAGATCAGCACATTGCTGACTTCAACAGCAGTTACTCTCTTCTAAAAAAGAGAAAACTTTAAGTTTCCCTTCTTTAATATTTTGGCTTTTAATACATACTTAAAATGCAATGGTTTATTTATAAGAACCTCTTAGGGATCTCACAAGTATCTTAAAGGACCACCAGAAACATAGAAGTTCTAAGTAGCAAAACCAAAACAGAAATCACAATTTTTCTCAAGTACACCGAGTCAAATCCTGTTTAGACTACCTGAGTTGACAACGTTTTAATGAAAAGGAGTCAAGAGAAGTAAATAAAACACACTAATACATGAAACCACAAAATCATATACCATCAAGGAGTATGGGTTTCATTTTTTTCAGTTTCATTTGTTAATTACAGTATATGGAGTACCATACAAGCAAAACAAGTTTTGAAATGAATAGATACATAAAAACATAATTTTATTGTTATCCTAGAGCTGGAAAGTCAGTCAGAACCTAGCTGGTCAACATCCACAGGGGGAGGTTAAGATGCTCCTGAGTTGTTAAGAATTAGTGCGTTGAGGCATCCACATAAAAGTTGCTCTCTCTGCTGACAAACACTATACTGCCTTTTTTTCATATTTTGAAGTAATATTTTTAAACCAATGGCTGATTTATTTTTTCTCCAAAGAGACGATAAATATGGAATGGCAAATACAAGAGGGAAACTAGGACTACTTCAA
Source organism: Prinia subflava (assembly GCF_021018805.1). Taxonomy (NCBI): domain Eukaryota; kingdom Metazoa; phylum Chordata; class Aves; order Passeriformes; family Cisticolidae; genus Prinia; species Prinia subflava. The sequence goes on along the minus strand of NC_086283.1, from coordinate 53,344,974 downwards.
CTTTCTTAGAAATGCTTGAAACAATCTGTAGGAGAGAACAGACTAAGCTTTTGAGAATTTTTTTCTTCAATTGTATGAATAAATCTAAGTGCTAGCTGCAAAACCTTTTATTCTGACAAACTGAAAAAGTCATGAACTGATTACAGTGAATACTTTCACCCTGAAATAGCAACTCTATCTTCTAAAGTAAGTTTTTCCTACTTGTCATATAATGACTTGTCGTTTTAAGACCCATAGGCTTAATTCATGGATCAGACCTACTTTGGAATTGAATAGCTGATACTTAAGAAAAGTCTTGGTTATTATTGAAGAGAAGCTGTCTAGTGGTATTCTAGAGTTTCTTTGGCGTGCAAATAGGTATTGCCAACTATGCAGACTATTATCCTCTCATGTTTTTTTCCATATGTGGATAATAAACTCTATCATAAGGAAGACCCTAGATTAAAGAATGATATTCCCTCCTGGGCAGCAGAATCAGAATTGTTCTGTTTCATGCAGTCTTACAAAATTTATAATTTTCATAGGAAACGACATTTCTTAGGTACTTGAGGAAGGAAAATTTAAATATGTTTTCTGAATGCTGTTTGGAGTTCAACTGGATCTAAGTTTGGCTGGTATGCAGTAAAATCTGCATACCAGACCTGTAAATTATCTAATTATATACATCTAGTTCTCAATAATGTTGCAAGTGTGACATTTTCTTTCCTCATACTGAGAGGTCTGCTACAATTGAAGACCCTAAGAGGGTCCTCCAAAGGTCAAGTCAGTCAACAGGTAATATTTAGTTCTCTGCAAAACTTGGATCAACAGAAGTAGAGAAAATGAATAACAAAAAAGTCAGGCTTGTCTGTGCAATGTTTAAAAGTGTTTGTTCTTGTCTTCATTGTTTGGAGAAGTGCATATACTGGTTTATTATTAAAAAAACCTGTAGGTCATTAGTGGGCAAGGGACAGAACTACTACATTAGTATGGAAGATAAAATATGTTTAAGGAAACAACTCCCTTCTTCCTAGGCCCCCATCATATTGGTCTTTTTGAGTTAGACAGTTCTAGAATTCAACTGGAAAATTGAATTGAGAGCCTCCAGAGTTAGCAGCTCAACTCCTTGTAATTACAAAAAGGATTTGTAAAAGTACTTTTTCTGATTAAAAGGGAAGTGTTGAAATATAATAGAAAAGATTGGCTTTGAATTTTTTTCAAACATATTGAAAATCGGGTTTTTGTTTCTTTACATGTTTTTCTTTTCTTAATTAATTCTCCCTGAATTTGAAACTCAGTGGATGTTTCCAAGATACTCATATAACATTTAGTGTCCTCAGTGGTTGGTAGACACTGGATGTCCATGCTGTATGTAAGTCACTTATCACTTCTGAATGTCAGCCCCCCTGACCAAGTTAGTTCTTCTGTCTAAAACGAGAGATATACCCTGGTTTTGCACAACAAGAAATGCCTTCTCCCTTGAGCATTTAACATGGTAGCTTTATTCTTCTCTAGTTATTTCAAGTTGAGATGGCACAAGAGCTCTACTACTTTTTAAAATTTATAGAGGCTTGCTACCTCTTAGAATAGAGTTTCAATAAGAAAAGAAGCTGATTTTTGTGCCTTTTCTTATATTACCTTTTGTACAAGTTCACAAAGAACAGGTTTTCAAAACTTAGAACGAAATTCTTCAGTATATAATACTGTATGACTCAGAAAAACTCATGTGCTTGTAAAAACAAAAATCCAAGATTGCACATTTTTTTCTGTGTGGTCAGAGGTTGTATTCTGACCCTTCAGAAGACAGGAATTCTTACTGTGTCTTTAGGCAAAGAAACCTTTTCCAGGGGTTGGGCTAGAGAATGGATAGGGAGGATCACAGAATCATGGTATGGTTTGAGTTTTAAAGGACTTTAAAGGTCATCTAGGTCCAAACCCATTGCCATGGACAGGAACATCTTTCACTAGACCGTGTTTCTCAGAGCCTGCAAGCTTGACTTGGAACACTTCCAGGGGCAGACCATCCACAGCTTTTCCAGGCAACCACTTCCACTGCCTCACAACTCTCACAGAAAAGAATTGCCTTCTAATATCTAATCTAAACCTACTCTTTTTCTGTTTGAATGCATCTCCCTTGTCCTGTCACTGCATGCTCTTGTAAAAAGTGTCTCTCCATCTTTCTTGTAAGCTCCTTCGGGTACTGGAGGGCCACAATTAGGTTACCCTAAAATCTTCTCTTAAAGGATGACAAACCCCAATTCTCTCAGACTTTCCTCATAAGAGATATTCTCCATCCCTCTAATCATCCTGGTGGCCTCCTTGGACTCTTTCCAGCAGTTCCACATCCTTCCTGTGCTGGGAGCCCAGAGCTGGATGCAGGGTTCCAGGTGGGGGTCTCACCAGAGCAGAGCAGAGGGGCAGAATCCCCTCCCTCCCCTGCTGCCCACGCTGCTCTGGATGCAGCCCAGGACACGTTTGGCTTTCTGGGCTGGGAGTGCCCATGGCTGGGTCATGTCCAGCCTCTCACCCAGCAGCACCCCCAAGTCCTTCTCCCCAGGGCTGCTCTCCATCTGTTCATCCCCAGCCTCTGCTGATACCAGAGGTTGCTCTGACCCAAGTGCAGTATCTTACACTTGGTCTTGTAAAACCTCATGAGATCCTCATGGGCCCTCTTGCTGAGCTTTTCCAGGTCCCTCTGGATGGCATACTGTCCTTCAGGTGCAACTGCCCCTGTCAGCTCGGTGTTATCTCAAAATTCGCTGAGGGTGCACTTGATTCCATTGTCTGTGTTACTGGAGAGATATCCCATGGATATATCTCCACCTACTGAAGATATTCAATAACTGGTCCCAGTACAGGCCCCTGAGGGCTACCACTTTTCACTGACATCCATTGGGACCTTTAGCCATCGACCACTACTCTCTGGACACAACTGTCTAACCAGTTCTTTTCCATCAGTCTACCCATCAAATCCATCTCTCCCCGGCTGATAGACTGTTGTGGGGAATTGTGTCAAAGGTTTTACAGAAGTCCAGATAAGTGATGTCTTTAGCCCCTCCCTTGTCCACTGACATAGTCACCACATCAGTGTAGGAAGTATATGATTTTTTCTTATTTGACACTGTAAGTAAGCAAGGCCAGAAGGGCTTGCCTATTAGCACTGCTCTGCATAGTCTTTACAGTAGAATTTAGACAACTACAACTGGGAATATAGTAAAATAACCTAGAAAATATAATGTCAGAAATTTGATTATTCTTTCATTCTAGGCTGAGTAAAATTCATGATGGTAAACTCATTTAGTAGACAAAAAAACACTCAGTCTAAAATAATTTCTTTTAAAGGAGATTTTCAGTCTAAATTATTGAAAATATTTGTGTAAATTTTACCTGAAAAATGTACTTCAAAATAGAAACATTAAAATTATTTAGAGTGACTGACTGATTAACTGAAAAATTGGATTTCTACTGTGTTGTTGGCCATGATGTTGACCTAACAGAACACATACAATGAGAGAATTCAGCAAAAGTTCATAAGAAGGTGTGTGTTTAGGACAAGAAAATGGAAATCAATGTTTGTACATTTATACTGCAGGCATTTTGACTTGTTTATCTGCTTTATTATTAACTGTGATGGGCAGTAGGATAGAAGAGCCCTTATGTTGAAACCTGACCTTTAACAAAGTGGTAGAAACATGACTTTGGTAGAAATACCTGAACAAATAGAGAAATGTATGTACCTTTGTGCCCATTGCTCTCAACATTGCAGTAATGCAATTACAGTCACACTGTTGTGTGAGACAAGAAGCATCTCTCCATAACAATGGAAAAGAGCTCTTGTAAGAGAAAATGCAGACTGCTTGATATACAAAAAGCACCAACCAACCAATCAAACAAAGAAAAGAAAAAGGAACAAAAAAACCCCAGACAGTTATTATAGGTCTGCTGAACCTACAGATACTTAACACTTTCAGCAATGTATTCAGGCTATGGGTCAACAACATCTTTTAGCTCCTGGTGTATCATCTGGTAGTATGTTCTGGACATACCTGCCCCAAGTGCCCTCAAAGCTATTATTAGCTCCTTATACTTGCATTCATTTTCCAGACAGTCTTCTTATTAACAAAAAACCAAACAGATGTAAAAATTAATGTCAAGTATTCAGGGACACTAGTGTATAGATATTATCTCAATTTAAAAAAAATTATTTCTAAATCTTTTCTACTGTTTTTCTAGAACCTAAACAAGCTATATGTTTTTATAATGTATATAGAGAGAACTTTTTAACAGTATTCAGGTAGCTAGATATGACATTTTGTAATTGGCCTTCTCAGAACTCATAAATTTCCCATACTTACTGAGGTACTAAAGGCTATGTTTAAAATAAATTATGATAATTATTTATTGTAAGTCCCAAAAATCTCTTAAAGTAATGCGTTTTTTTAAAACCAGTAATTTTGCAGACTTCATAAATGTTTCTTTTCAATTTTATGAATAGCAAAAATTTTCAGCTGGAAGGAAGTTTGAAATGCCAGAACCCTTCACAGGATTTCTGAAATGAGTCCCAGCCATTCGGAGGTGTTTGACATGTTCTGATTCTGAAGCTACATATTCTCACAGTCTGGGGACCAAAGAGATTTATCATTTCCATGAAAATATCTGAGAACAAAGTTTCAAGATGTTCTCTGTGACAGAAGTCACTTATTTACACTTAACAGTGTTTTAATGGTATCCACAAAAAGTATTCTACTTCAAAAGAAAGAGTGCAGGCTAACAAGATTCTTTACCATTTCAAGTGGATGGAGCATAAGAAATAGTATCTCTGATACCAGTGATGCAATAGGGAAGAAAGCAAAAAATAGTTTAATATTTGACATAGAACAGCACTTTTGTCTCTCTTTAGACAAGCCTTTTTCTGCATATTCAGTTCTTGAAACACTGTCAAACCAGCACTTCATCTTTTAAAACCACAACATGATAGAGCAGTTGTAGAGAGAGCATTTTATAACATAATTGCATGAAAATACACTAAAATAAATTTATAATGTTATGTCTGTAAGAATTGAAAAACATGTAGATAATTTCTTAAATGTCTTATTTCTTTTTGTCTATTTTTCTGTCAGCAGATGATTCTTTGCTTCCTCCACCATTCTTCTTTCAGACTACAACAGAAGCGGTGCATTGGCTATAATGTATGTAGAATTGCTTTAATTATATAAAATAATCATGTCTAAAGAACATATTTATCTGCATGCAGTTTCTAAAATATGTCTCTAAGATTAGCTGGTTTTCCCACCTGCTGTTCAAGTGACTGCAAAAGATCAAGAGCTGTGTAATCTGGTGGGTTCATGGAAATGAAGGAAAAAAATCTGAAAAGGGCAAACACAATCTGCTTAAACGAGTAGTTCACTTTCTGTTTCTAAAATTAGATAGACACAGTAAAAGAAAAAGAGAGGAACAAATTAGCAAAAGATCTGACCAAAAGTAAATGAAAAAAAAAAGTAAGAGAAATCTCTGTACTGTCATACCAGTTGCTTTAACTCTAATGCTCTCATTATAGAGTTAGTTGAGCCCCTTTCCAAAGTATTGAAGGTAACATTAATTAGAAGTTTCAAAGCCACAGGCATATGGCACCATGTTCTGAATTGTAGTGGTATAAACTGAGCAAAATTTTGTTGACTGTAAAGACTCTGTTCTTCTGGAAGAAATATCCACAATACATCTTGAAATGTAACATTATGAAACATTAGGGAATCCATTCTTTGTCTGTAAATGATGAGCTTTCACAGGGGAAAGACTGTAATTTCATGTTGTTAAGCTGAATGGGGATTGAAGAAGTATATTGATGTATTAATGACATGTAATTAACTGCCAATCAATGAGCTATACAGAGATCAGTGTTGGTGATGCACTGCAATCACTTCAGAAAGTGCTGATAAACATCCCCAGTCTCTGAGCACACCTCTGTTATGAATCCCAGGAAATGCAATCCCTGCAGCTTCTCTGGAGAAGCCCCAGGTGATGGAGGCTGGGCCCCCCTGGGATCTGTGGCTGGAAGGAGAGGAGAGGAGAGGAGAGGTTCGGAGAGGTTCGGAGAGGTTCGGAGAGGTTCGGAGAGGTTCGGAGAGGAGAGGAGAGGAGAGGAGAGGAGAGGAGAGGAGAGGAGAGGAGAGGAGAGGAGAGGAGAGGAGAGGAGAGGAGAGGAGAGGAGAGGAGAGGAGAGGTTCGGAGAGGAGAGGAGAGGAGAGGAGAGGAGAGGAGAGGAGAGGAGAGGAGAGGAGAGGAGAGGAGAGGAGAGGAGAGGAGAGGAGAGGAGAGGAGAGGAGAGGAGAGGAGAGGAGAGGAGAGGAGAGGAGAGGAGAGGAGAGGAGAGGAGAGGAGAGGAGAGGAGAGGAGAGGAGAGGAGAGGAGAGGAGAGGAGAGGAGAGGAGAGGAGAGGCTGCTCAGGGCACTCTTGGGAGGGCAGAGGTCAGGACACCCCTGGTTGTCTTGTATGGTGTCCAACTGAGCTCTGATTGCATCTGTTCCCACAGCACCATCCCTTTTGTCACTGCAGCCCTGGTGCTTCTCCTTGACCTCTCTTTAGGCTGTACTCTTTTACTGCAAAAGCTTCTTTGCAGTTTTTCCATGACTGCTTAATATGACTGCTGATTTTTGGTCACTTCAGGTGCCACGTTTTGGGTAAACACCCTCTCAAATAGTTTCAAGTGCATCATTAACTTGCACTGGTATGTGTAGGTTCCAATCTGACCTCACATTGTTATGCAGCCCAGTTTGGCAGAGGAGGGCACCCTCACAACAGCTAGTTCTGTCTAGGGCAATTGTGGAAAAATATATGCAATAACTAATTATCTACACGTCAGATTTGAAACTGGTGAAGAACAATTACTATAGTAAAACATAAGATTTCAAAAAAATGCAAAACAGATAAGAGAAGAAAATCAACCTGACTATGCTATGCTATCTTTCAACTGCTCATTTTTATTTCCCAGGATTAATACCTACCCTCCAGAATGAGTTAACTGCTTTCTGATGCCATTCTGTGAAGCAAGTCACACAGTGGAGAGTTCTCTTCCTAAAGGTATCACGTTTGAACTTACCTCTGCACAGACATGAAGAGATCTTGTCAGTCAGCCATGTTATGAACTCTTGCTGTTTTGATTCCTCTTTAATGTGCAAGTTCATCTCCATTGCTCATGTCAATGTAAATCCTCCTAGTTTCAATCAACTCAGCAATCTCCTTCTGAACATCTGGGCAGGGAAAAAAATTTTCTGTTCTGTTAGTTTGGTGTTTGTTGTTTTTTTTTTCTCCAAGTCACACTTTTTTTGTCTTGAAACATTTAAACAAACTTCTTTTCACCTTAAGGTATAAGTAATTTTTTCAGTCACATCCTCATTTGGTTTTTGTGTGCAGAAGGGAGCAAAGCAATTAACCTCTTTTATTATATTATCAATCTATTTGCATTATCCTTCCTTGGGTAACAGTCTATATAAATTAATATTGATATTTATTATTCTAATTCAAAGGTTATAGTGTTCTTCTCCTTAGAAAATGATAGTGTTAAATTCATTCATTCTCTGCTTTACTGGCATAAGTACATATCAGTGATCAAAGTGACTTTGGGTACAAAGCTAATCTGAGTTTTTAAACAAATAAAAATTCCTGTGTAGTTCATTATGAGACTCAGGTTTGCACAAGAAATATAGCTGAAAAAACACTGATAGTGTGAGAAAATAAAATCCTGTAGGTAGCGAGTGTTTCTTGTTTTATAAGATTTGCCTGCCTGTATTCCAACAGGATGCCATCAAGAAGGAAATTAAAATCACTGAACACTGAGTCACTGAACTTCTGTCAATGTGTCACAATTACAAAACCAGCTTCTTCCATATGAATCTGAGCTACTGTAAAAATGTACAAATTATTCGGTTGCTCCAGAAATGCCTCATTTATTACCTATACTGAGAAATTCAAATGGGTGAATCATGAGTTTGACTTCACCACTTTCCCCTGAATCTGATTACAAGTCCCTCTGTGTCATGTTTTCATGTAGTTTAAAAAGGTATAAGATACATTTCACTTTGAAGTAATTCTAATTCTGCCTGGGTTACATCAGTTATGCTAGAAAGGGATTCAGAAGGCTCAGAGTATTTTTGGCACACATAGAAGGAAATCTGATCAGCTGAGAGTCTGCTCTAGTCAGTAGCTCACCACACTGGAGGAGGCAGACTGGTGCAGGAAACACACCCAAACAGCTGTGCTGAGGTGTACAGAATGAGGTGGCAAACTTGCCATGATTGATTTCTTTTAAAATTTAAAGGTATTAGTTAGGGTCAAGAAACTAAGATGTCGAGGGAAAATTTTTCTTCTCCTTAACTCTATATGTGGCAGCTAGCCAGAATTTTCATTGTGATGGCCACTACTTATTTGTGTTATTATTGGTACTTTGAGAAAGAAAAATACAGTAAGTTCAAGCTTAGTAAATGTAACATTAGAAAGATCAGTGTATATAGCTGAAATAAATGTACTGAAGATTTTCATTATTAAAAGCTTGACGGTGTGTGGTTTTGAACATTTTAATGTCTGTATTCTAGCTGACAATGAAAGTTGAAAATTTTTATGGAAATGGTAACGCTGGATTTTAAGCAGCCCTCATCATAGTATTAATCTATGAGAATAGATGACTGTGATATAATTACAATAAAATACAAAATCAAAAGCAAAGCTTGCTTGCTGACATTTTTATTTGAATGACTATTGCCTAAAGAGTACCGACAGGTGTGAAAAAGATTGTTCTGAAGAGTGGAAAACAAGTTAAGTTAAACTGTAAAGGTAAACCATTCTTTGGATCAGATTTACAAGCATTTGCAAAAGTGACTTCCCTGAATTGTCAGCCTACCCAGGATTTTAGGTCTTTATTGGAGTAGTCAAAAGGAAATTGAAAGGAATGCCGCTATGCTTTTGTTAAGGAGAAATGCAATTCTAGAGGAAGTTTGTTTTTCTGGAGAACAGGCAAAGTGGAATGAGCAGCTGGTGAGGTCTAGAGGTGATTAATTAAAGAATTTGAGAAAAAGACAATGTTTCTGTATTTTTCTTTTCACTGTGGATTAGAGCAAAAGTTAGGTTATTCAACAGTTCTGTATAAGATGAGATATGGGGAAAATATTTTTCTTTCTGTTGAAAACTGACCTGTGACTGTCTGAGCCTGTTTAAACACTCTATGAGGATTTAATGACGTATATTTTTGCAAAGAGAAGGATGAGCTGAGGCTGAGAACTTACTTGTTTTCTTTTACACCTGAGGAGTGAATCCTGTGCAGGAGCACTGGGACAAAAGAAAATTAGAGTGAAGCTTATGGAAAGAATTAGACAGGATTGGGTAGGTAGAGGTGAGCAAGAAAACATTTTAGATCTATCTCTCTCTCTCTCTTTCCTGCCTTCTCCCTCTCTCTCTCTCTATCATCTAGCTATGTGTACATGTGTACCTGTAGGTGCACCTTCAAATAGGGACAGTCTCCATGTTTTGTGTTTATACTTTTGTGGGAAAGGGGGAGAAATTCAAATAAACTGAAACATAATAATCCCAGGTCAGTTAGGATATCCGTGAATCATATATTAATAAAATTTGTGTGCTCTTATGGTTTTTCTCTCTTGTAAAATCCTATTACCCTCTGGAGAAGTAAGGATTGTAAGAGAAGGAAGACAATGGAATGACAACCCTTGTTTTTTGAGAGAGAATTTGATTACTGGATTTTATTCTTTCAGGCCTTTTCTTCAAGCATGATATGAAAAGAAATTCCTTCTGTATCAGATCATTTCTGTGCCATGTCTTTAGGGCATGGTTTGGACTGGGGATACTACAGGGATCTTCTCAGAGAGCTATTTAGATTGCTGATACTCTGCTACCTCCTGAGTGCCCACATTAGTGCCTAGACTTTGTCTTCTATAAAGCACTACACGTGCTTGGCCAGATGAAAGACTGTTACAAAGGATGATAAATGCCATTTAGAAAGAGAAGCTTTTCATATTTGAGGTTGAAGACATGCTGTGCATCCTTTTGGTAATTCCTGTGAGATAGTGAGGCATTTCAGGAGAAGGCATATAAACACAGAACTGGCCTGGGGAAGCAGGCATGTGCAAAAATCCACACTATCTCAAAGCTGCCAGACACCGTTAGTGGATAAGCTTTCCCTGAAAGGAAGGAAAACCTTAGCCCATAGACTTATGCAAAGCAAAATTAACATTTATGGGGCTGATTTAAAGTACTTTAAAGTTGAAGAGGATTTTTCCTCTGTAGACTTTGGTGAGATATAGATTGTACTTTGTGTGTAAGTGTTTTAAGCAGTGCTTTTCAATTCATGGAAGTTAAATCACTAATTAAGCCATACCTTTTTTATCCCAATTATTTTATTTGCCGCTCATGTTCTTGTTCTTTCTTCCCTCTTTCACCTTTTTATTTGGGTAATTAAAGTTCTGCTTTGGCATTAAAATGAAATCGAGAATGATAAAATTCACTGTAATCAAGACACAGGTTGACAGGCAGGCCAAGGCCATACCATCTCTTGTAACACTTGAAGTTTTTCATGGTGATTTAAAAAAGGCTGTACTCTAATTTGCACTGAGATTTGCTGATAAATTAAACAGTTTTTAAAAGTGCCCCAAAGCTAAACTTCTTACAATTTTTTCTCAGTGTCATGATCCTGCTGACTGTTAAAAAATTGTTTGTCACAACACAAGACATACTTCAGCTATTAGATTTTCTTATTCTATCTTATGGAAATACTGCTCTTTCTGAAACCCTTTGTAACTGTTTTTGTAGAGCAAGGCTGTCTGCTAGGATATCAGCTCAAGAGCCCTAGGCAGAAAAGCTGTCTGGGTGAGTAAAGGCTTAACATCACATGGTATATCAATAGGTCATGACAAATAGAAATACGGGGCTCTTTGCTGCTAAGTGATATTTATAATTGCTCTTATGGAGGAAATAACATTGCAAATTAGTAGAGTGAGAGAGATATTGGATATGGGGCAGCTGGATGATATGTTTCAAATGTCATTTCTAGGCAAAATATACTGAGTGTCATCTGAAAACAGAATTCTCTAGGGTCTGTTACTGAGACTTGTCTGTACACTGGAGCATGAACAATTTAACTTCAACAAATAGAACCCATCTTTCTAACCTCTCCTAGGTATTTTGTCTCAACTCTATTACACAGTGAGTTAGCAGCAAGTTTTCTGCTTAGAAAAATATCCATATAGAGTTGTAATCAGCCAATTTGCAGGAAGGTTACAGAAAAATTGCATTTGTTAACAGAAGGAAAAATAATGTTGCCCAATGACATATTAGGACTCGAAGGCAAACACTTAACAATGCAGGGTGGTGAGGGAGACCTAATAATGAAGGGGTAAAGTTTTTTCATAATTCCTTTCTTTTTAACTTTTGCCTCTGCCAGCCATTCACTTGAGTTCTACTGAAAACCAAATATGAAGTCATTTTTCTCTTGTCTTTCAAATCAGCAATATATGAGTTTATTCCATCTTTATTGTTTTCTTTACAACCAGATAATAATTGTGATCTTTTCTTTCCAATATAGCCAACAATATGTCTGTCTCAATATATTTCAGTATCTGCTCTTTAAATGTTGTCCTTTGCCCTCATAATTTCTGGATTGTATTTCGCTGTAGTTTCCTGAGGACAATAACTTTTTGTGTAGCACATACATGAACAGGACTGACATAGCTTTACTAGCAGAGATTCAGCAACCTGTCTCATACCAGCTGTACTGATGTTGCGAGCAGCACTGAAAGAAGGTTGTGGTCTGTGGTTATACTAGAACACAAACTTACTGATCATGCTGTGTGTTTTTTGCTCTTTATTTCTCCTGGGCTTGACTTACACAGTTTAAAACGTGTTTCTTGGACCAAATTCATTAGGGTATGTCTCTTGAAATAGGAAGCTGGTATTTTCTGTTAGGAGCTATGCCAACTGAAAAAAAAGTGTTTCTGAAATGTCGTTTAAGGGGTTATGCTGTGAATTTCCCTTTGCCCTGAGGGAAAAGTAGTACATCACTGTATTGCCTCAGGAATGACCTGGAGATTTACTAAATCACAAAGGAAATGCAGCCAACTTGTTGGTTTCCCATTTTTTTCTGACATGTTAGAGAGAGAAAGAGAAAATGCATGTGCCTGTCCTTCACTGGCTGAAAAATATCTCCCTTGTTCTTCTGCCTTAGTGCCTCTCTCTAACAAGCTGAAGATTGGGTCAAGGTTTGCTAGTACTTGCTTCAGCATGCCTGTTCCCTGCTCTCAAATCGGCAGCAGAAAGAGCAGCTGCACAAGCAAAAGATGGGGAGGATTTTTTTTCTGGTAGTGGAAAACATTGATTTTACAGCTAACTGCCTTCATAGCAACAGTGCTTAATGCTACTGTGATAGCTCTGTGGAGTGGATTGAGGGCCTGAGTACCGTCTCGTGGGACTCGGAAAGAGTCTGCAACTATCAATATTTTCTTGAGCCTAGACACGCTGTTATTGCTCTGTAGCTGGCCCTTGAACTTATTTATATCACCCCAGGAATTACCATGAGTGTTTTGACTTCAAGTACAAGTGTCTTTCATTGCTGCAAGTGATTGTCCTGGAGGCTGAGCTCATGCTGTGGCACAAGGAGTATTGGCATAGGAAGGATCAGAACAGGGCTCTCACCCATGCAGTCCAGGTTTTCCACTCCACCTTTTAGTGGTTAGTCATATAAACAAATGGAAAACAGAAGGAATTTTTATTTTGCTTTTTATTTCCATTGTTACCGGCATGCACTCCACATCTAAGCAGGCAAAAGCGTGTGAAACTTGAAGTGGTGAAACTTGAAGAAACTTTCAGGGTTGGCTGAAAGGGCTCAGCAAAATAAAGGAGGGAAAGTTCCCTATTACCTCAGATCTCTTCTGCTCTGTGGTAGACAGGGACTCTATACATATCTTTGCCTGAGTTATAGTGGCTCCCAGTAAGCTTAGCTTGAATGTTACCTGCAAGACATTCTTTCCCAACCCAGATATCAGAGGCCAAACTGATATGCCCCTCACAAGAGGTGAATATTCATTTGCAACTTTTTGAATATACATTTGCATATTTGGTTGTGCTAATACAAGATTCTGAGGCCAGCAAGTCTTTAGGGTATGGGCATTTTTACTTTCAAGCAATAGTGACCAGACACTCTGATCTCCCCCATGGTCCACCCTTTGCTCTGAGGTTCTTCATCCCTTAACAGAAACTCCAGCACAGGATGATGCTAGAAGGAAAGGCAATTTTGTCACCTCATTTGGGCATGACTTGTGGATGTCAGCCCTACACCACCCTGAAATTGCTAATGCCTTGCTGACTTTAGTTCTTGTTTAAGGGGAAAAAAAATTCTGTGCTATGTAAACTTGGCTCCACTGTGCATTAAGAGTAAGGAGAAGCTTCCTATTTAATTCTAGCATCAGGTAGACACTCCAGAAAGCAGTTCTAACAGAGTACAGACAGAGTGCCTATCCCTGGAATTCAAAATTTGCAAAGCATGGTAAAATAAAATTACTAATGTACCTAACAGTCTTTACAAGTCCTTTCCAGAGGTGGTAGAGGTTTTTGTATTGCTTTCTTCTCTCTTTACACCTGGGACAAAGTTAAACTCTTACTAAGTGGATAAAATAAAGCATGCCATTAACTTAAAAACAAACCTCCCAAATCCTAAAAACCAGTAGTAGAGGTCATCTGTTAACAGAAGAAAGATATCTACGTACCTATCATTTTACTTTAACTTCTCAGCTTGCTGGAGAATTTTTTGGCATATATTCCTGTCCATATGTGCACTTGTTTACTATACCATTTACGAAGTCCTTAGCATACAGATGGTACAAAATAAAGTGAATAAAAATTAATAGATTCCTATTACTTTATTTTCTTTAATTCTACTTTTATTACAAAATCCATTTTGTTTCTGTAGAGAAAGAGTTTAAACATCAGAAGAATGCTTAGCAACTATTAAATGTAGATTGCAGCATGAGTGCTAAAGCAAAATAAGTCTATATAACTTAATAGCTTTTCAATTTAATGAAAATTGGTTGCCAGATTGTTTAATCAAGAATTTGTCATTGTTTGTGCAAATCATTTCATATGAAACTATCAACAGTTTCTCACGGTTTTGTTAGTAGAAATCCTAAAGAAAACTTCAATAAAGCACAACCTTTGCTATATCAGGAGTTCATTGTAGAAAAGTGTCAACTCATTTGATGCAATTTTACAAGGAATGGATTGTTGCATTTTAGGTGAACTTAATGACACGTGGCAGAAGCATTCTGCAGGTATTAAGTGTATCTGACAGAAAATATAAATCTAGTTTTGGAAAACACAACTGTAGTTTGAAGTTTATTGTGCAAGTGCTTGCCGCTGTGAGCTCTTTATAAAGGGTGATCTTTATGTTCCTCAATAATCTTAGTCATACTATTAAGATGACCATCAAACTTGTGAAGCAGAAAGCCAGCAAATATTTAAATTACAGGCCTTTGGTAATTTACATTGACCTCTTAGGCATTAGGTGAATTATTCAGTAAAAAACATAAAATGCTGCACCGTTAAAACCTTTAATGACCAGGCTGGATAATGATGAGTTCTGAGAGAGTGGTTCAGTTGCATACAAAGTATAATAAACAAGACAGTTTAGAGTACACATAGTTCAGAAAAAATCAACAGCGATCAAAAAAACAATGCAATGCTATGTGCTGGCCTCTTCACCTTGACAATTTATTTTCAGTGTGTTAGAAAGTGCATGCAAGCACAAGAATCTAGAATAACTTTGGAGACTAAGAAGCATCGAATGAAGGTAAAAGAAATGCCATATACAAAGTTGGAATGTGATAAACTGAGAAAGAAATGTCAAAATCATTATAATCTAAAGCTCCACATGTGGCATGAGAGTTAGAAAGAGAAGTGTTTTCTTATGCTCTTGTGCTTCACATAGAGACCTTAGAAGGTTTTCACTGCCTCACATGTGGTGAAATATGTCCTCTATTCTGTATTAATAACTATAAAAGTACTACCAATATGGTTCAAAGAGAATAAACAGCACGTCTTTAACAGCTCGTAAGTATTGCCCAATAGTGGTCTCAAACCCACAAACCTAGAGCTAGATAGCAGTTTACTTCATAAAAAAGGAAACTATTGTTAATAGTCTAATCTGAGATAGCAATCACCTTTTCTTTAATTGGACTAATATGTTATAAACATTTGAAAAGATTTCCATTTCTGAAAGCATTTCTGAAAAGGACAATGGATGCCTTAACTTCTTAGTTTATTGACCAAAAGGCTTTTTCTTGAATCCTACAGAAACAGCTACCAATAAAAGGATGTGTCCTTTCTTCTAAACATATCTGAGAACATGAACATGAATCATATATGGAAGCTCTGTGAACAGTCAATTTTTCAAAAAAGAAATTTGAAGGCTACTGTCATTAAAAGAAACATGAAGAATACTGTCATTACAAATATTTCCAAATAGTTCTCAAACCTTAAATTTAGATTTGCATTTGGTAAACTTTTATTGTGTTTTTTCAAGTATATGTATTCTGAATTGTGAACCAGTCCATCAAATGTACCATAAACTGTATCTAGAGGATATTCCCAGGTTCTTATCTGTACTGTATCTATTTGTAACTGACACTGGCATTGGGTTTTTACATTAGTAGTTTGGAACAAAGATCAACATGAAATTTCAATGTTCTAGCTGAAATTTAAATCCCTGCTGCATATAGTTTAATAAAAGCTAATTACCTATTTAAAGTTAAATGCAAAGATTAAGAGTTTCTAGGTCCTGTGGGGGCTCATCAAATTTTCAAAACCACATGCAGTGCTAAGTTATAATTTGTACAACCCAAATGCAACCAGTACAGTTTTTTCCACTTTCTCGAGCCACATGTTTGGCACCAAAAAATGTATTCTTCCTGATTTAGGGCAAATTTTGGGAAGAAATCTCCAGATGGGGTCCCTCTAAAAAAGAAGTAAATTCAAGTGATCCCTTCCCCAAAAGTTTGGGGAAAGATTTCCTTGCAGAAAAATGGAAAAAAAAACCCTGTTTATTTAACAAGCAAAGTATTTACAAGCAGAAAAATTGAATAATATTAAACAATAAATCCTCTTGCTGTTCTGAAGAGATGGCAATTTCAGGAAGTCCTTTCGTGGGGTGTAGCTCAGCTCACTCAGTCTCTCATCAGTTCCTCCTGCACTAGAATGCATGTCCTGGGCCCAGTGGGCCACCGGTGTGAGGTTCTGGTGTTTTTCTGAGTTTTCAGTACAGAGCATGTCTGATCAGTTCCAAGAGAAAGAAAAGCCACAGTCTGGGGAACTTCTCTGCCTCAGCTAGCTAAAAACTAACTAAAAAGCAAAGAAGAGCTCTCTCCATACTGTCTGTGCTGCAGCCAGCACAGTCCATGAGAAGGAATGCACAGGAGCAAGTGCAGTGTCTGAGAACAAACAGTGTGCTTCTTTCCTCCCCCTTCACTCTCAGAACCAGTCCTAAAAGTGCAGAACTTAATATCTGTCATAAACAGAACAGATGATTTGAGATACAAGCATCATAGTCACCTCAGGACAGTCCGTTTTAATTTCACTGCCAGTATGAGTCTGCATGCATCCCTGCATATACACATATCTACCAACAGTGGTTGAAAAAGACTATTTTGCTTTACTACTTTGTATGAGTTACATGACACTCCTTGTCTATTTATGGGCTGAAGTGTACATATGCTTTCCCCTTCAATTAAAGTTCTGTGAGCACATCAAACCGGAACAACACATAGAAAATGCTGAAGGCTTGCACATTATGTATGCACGCTTTCCTGCAGTTCTTAGAATTATGGTTGCGGTGTTTTTTTCTGATTTCAACACCTACTGAATGAGAGCTTTGGGATAAAGTTTGAAAAACTGAAATGAACAGAATTGTCATCTATTTCTCTACATGCCAGTATTTAGCCTCAGGCTGTATCGCACTTGGTGTAAGCTTTTAAAGCAAGGTTTTCGTGAGGAAGGAAAAGACTTTCTTACCTGCCTCTGCTGCTGCCAGGTTCAATGCAGTTCAAATATAGTTCAGTCAACTGAATTTGCACCAGTTAGACTGTTATTTTTCTTTCTCTTTCACTTGGGACATGCTACTAACGTCTAACACATGTGGCTTTTTTGATATTTTTGGCTTTGTAACTGCTTTTAGTTTAAATTAACTTTTTCATGACAGCCTGAATCACAGTATTGTTGGGAAACTGTTGTGTTGGGAATTGGAAATAGCTACTGATAAGCTCTGCTCCAGAAAAGCTATTACCTATTCTGAGTGGTAGTCTCTTAAGCAGAGATTGTATTTTGTCTTTGGTTTTCACTGAGGTGTTCTGCTCTGACGTCCCAGTCAAAACTGTAGGATAGATATGTCACAGTAGCTAACATGTTGATAATCAACTTAGTGATCAATGCTGTGCTGTAAAGGACGTCTATGCTATGTTTCATGACATGAATAAAGGAAAAGCCTAGGCCTGCTAAAGACTAACAAAAAGATATCTGCTAAAGTTTCCTCAAAAATTGCCCGATTTCATGATTTGTCTTTTGAAGATTCTAGAACTCTTACAGGTTGTGTGAGTGTAATAGTTTTGCCTGTTTAAGGAGAGGGAATGCAAATTGCCCACAAAACTCAGCATATTAATGGGAAATTATGTTCTGTAGTGTACACTTCCCTCATCTTTGTCCCAGGGTCTTGACAAGGTGACAGCTTTCATAAAAACTCTGTATCAGAACTGAAAAATTTGGAAAACATACTAAAGAATAAAAGTTATCATTCCCCCCCGCTTTTTTTTTTGATGGTTAGAAAGTCCAGAGATTCTCTCTATTATTTTTTTCAAATAATTTTCCTTTTTTAAAGGAATAAAGCTGAAAGACTTATTTTTCAAATCTTTCTGAAGAGGTAGATGAAATCTTGATAGTGTAGTGAATTATGGGATGCAAAGATATAGCTGGAAAATAATAAGGTTAAAAGTCACTTAGCAGAAAGTTATACATTTGCTCTCAAAATCTACTTCACAGTTGTAAAATAACCCTAAAACAGATACACAGAACACTAAAGTCCAGACTTAGAGCTCCCATGGTTATGGCAGCCTTTTGAGGGACAGGGTTTAGTCAGCTGAGCCACATTTTTCAAGGAGATCTTTATGCTCTTTGGTGTCACTGAGGTATTGCCTGTGTGTATATGGCTTCTCCGCATATATGTGGGACTGAGTCTGGTTTTCCCCTGTAAATGTTGCTCAATTTTCACATGGCAGCTACATACATAACTCAGTATGTTATTTTCTCTGTAGGTTATTTTCTTGTGCGTGGAGAAATAAATGACAGATCACTGTGTTTGTGTGGAGGAAAACCTTAAACTGAAGGAAATTACATGTATGAGACAGGATGGCAAACATGTCACTGGGTCCCAGAATGCATGACAAAACACTTGCTTTATTCCTGGCTCATGCTCTGTACAGTACATTTGACAATACAAAATATGTCTTTCCTTTTCCAAAGCATCTAGAATACACCAAGGGTTAGGAAGTTATAACTAATATTATTCTTCCTGAAGATTTTCAGGGATCTATTTGAGCTGAAATAAATTCAGAATTTATACTCCTTAAGGATAAGTAGACTTATCTTTGGGTAATATAAAAAACTAAAAAAGTTTTTCTGAGAGCAAAACTTTCAACAATATTTTCCTTCAGACCTGTTTCTAACCTAAAATTTAATTTAAAGTGATTAATATAATTGATTTCAAGTTGATTGTATGTGAACTACATTTTTACAAGTTGTTGATTTGCTTGACTTAATTACTGAGGCTCTGAAACCAGCTTTGGCTTCTGCCTATTATGGTTGGTGGAGAAAGTACAAATCTTATGATGTAAGTTGTAAGGTATCTTCTTTGAGATCATGCAAGTTCTATGCCATTTGAGAAGAGGGGAGATTTAATGGAAGACAAATCTAGACGTATCAAACTGCGTTGCAATACTTGCACAGTAGAAAATATTAGAGGTGAGTAACTTAAACAGCCTTTCTTGGCAAGGAATTATTTCTTTTGTCAAAATTAAATGGGCTTTGCTGTAGACCATTCTAATTTTACAAAACCAGCATTGTCTAGGAAAAACATTGCTTTGAAGTAACTTATTTTCTAAGGTCAATAACCTAAACTAAGGAAATGTATTGATAAAGGTTTTGAAAAAAAAATTCTGAACTATTTCCTAAGATATTGCCTTCAAACTGACTGTTGTTAAGACTGTTGGTGGAGGGTTAAAAAATGTAATTTCTGGATTGAGTAATGTGTAGGGGGAGGAAAGTAGAGAAGGTACAACTGGAACTTGACGCAGCTAGCTGGGAACAAGCGTCAGCTTTTGTAAACAGCTCCATGCTATTGTTTTAACCAAATCAAGTGTGGATCAGGGTAGAAGCGTAGGTATGATTTAAGATAGTAACTAAGGAATAGGATAATCAGTATCTAGGGGTGGGGGTTAGTTAACATGTGTATAATTTAAACTATAAAAATCACGAATCAACTCTGTATCCTTCGGACATCAGATTTGGGTGTACTATCACCCCTGTGTCCCGCGCGCTGGAATAAAGAACCGCATATGATCGCCTTCGTGTGGTTATATGTTTTCCAACGCTAACAAGACCATGATGACTTTTTATTTTAGTAGATATTTATCTCAAAGGAATTATGCATATATTATTAATATAAAATATTATATAGTCTCTAAAACAAGTGATCTGTAATATGCAGGGGGAAGCTGGCAAAGAAATTAACCCTGTGTTCAGATTTTCAAACCAGTATGTAGTATTAATTGACCTTGCCAATAAAATATTTTCTTTCATGATTAATTAGTTATTAAATAACTTGTATAATTATTATGCTTATGAAGAATTGGTGGATAAGTAGAGACAAAAATAGGTTAATTGTCTGGTTTGTAACTCCCATGCAATATGAAGAAATGAACCCTGATTTTAAAAAGATATTTGTATTTATAAAAAAACCTCACATTTTCCCTTCCATTTCTAAAAAATTTGCACTGGAATAATTGTGTCAGTTTTATTACCCATAGCTTTAAATGTCAGTATAAAGGCAAGCAGTTTTGGAAAATGGATTATACTAAGCAACACTGAAGTTTTCTCCCTAATTTTACAACCAGATGGTCACATATTGAAGAATCCTACATTATCCCAAAAGTGTTTACTATATAAACAGTCTTGAAAATACTACACTTCTGGCAAGTCTAAAACTGCTTTGGTACCAGTAAAAGCTTTTCCACAAGAATCAATGAATGCAATGACATAGCTGTAAGATGTGCTTCTCGACACAAACAGGTCAGGAATTTCACACCAACTTTAAGTAGATCAAAAGAAAAAAAAAAAAAGTCATAAAAATGAGAAAGAGAATTAGTGCTATTCAGGAAGATTAAATTGAGTCTCAGTTAAATTAAATGGAAAATTTTTATTATATGTAGAGAAATTAAACAAAATAACTGGGCCTGGATCCTTAACCAAAGTGCATATGCAACTTTTAGTGTATGAATAATATACTATACTATACAGCACTGGGGTTTCCATCACAGGAAGGAATGTACCCATCTGTTGGAGACAGTCTAGATGAAATCCACCAAGATGATTAGAGGGATGGAGCACCTCTCCTCTGAGAGAAATCTGGGGGAACTGGGATTGTTCAGCCTGAAGAAGACCATCAGGGTATATCTAATTGCTGCCTTCTGGTGCCTGAAGGGAGCCTACAAGGGAGGTAGAGAGGTGCTATTTAAAAGAGCACATTCTGATAGAACAAGGGGGGATTGTTTCAGACTTAAAGAGTGCAGGTTCAGATTAGATATTAGGAAGAATTTCTTTACTGTGAGATTGGTGAGGCACTGGAAAAGGTCTCCCAGAGAAGCTATGGATGCCCTGTTTCTGCCAGGGTTTAAGGCCAAGTTGGATGGGGCTCTGAGCAACCTGATGTAGTGGAAGGTGTCCCAGTTCATGGCAGGGGGGTTGGAACGAGATGATCTCTATGGTATTTTTCAATGCCGGGCATTCTATAATTCTAACAATTACATTAAAGAAGCAACTTGAGTAATAATTTAGGGAAAGCACTGAAATTGGAGAAATTCTTATGAAATAATATGTTACAGTCTTGGAGGTAGCTTGCAAGGAACATCCCAGTCTGTTTATAGGAGTCATGCCCAAGAAGTAGAATAGGTGTCTGTCTAAATACTGAAAATTCTCAGTGCAAACTTTTTTTGGAAGCAGTGAAATAAAGACACATACAGAAATAAAGACGACTGAGATGCTCAAAACACCTTTGAGGTATGGAATATGTTTTTCAAAAATTTAAACTGTTCCAAAATTGGCAAAATTTTATTGTAAATATGCAGTCAAAAAGGTAAAAATTAATTATTTCTGGTATTGGTATTATTTTATATGTCAGAAAAATTCATTAAAATCTCATTCATCTGGTAACATAAACTTCTGTTACTATTTTGGTTTCAGAGGCATTGGATGTTATCACAACAACAACAACAAAGCATAAAAAGATAAAAATAAAAGGAAAAATGAGATGCGCTTTGTTCTCATTCAAAACCAAAAAGTTGTGGCCTTTGTTCTCATTCAAAACCAAAAAGTTGCTACAAGAATGCTAATGGGGTGTGTGTGCTGACAGTCAAAGAAATTTGTCTAGTACATAACTGGCAGCATAGAAATTCCTGAATAATTTATTAGAGGACTTGGCTATTTATTTGAACTTAGGCAGAAGGCTATTATACATTTACTGCAAGACAGATTAACACAGTTAAGAACACTCTTGTTATTTTTCACCCAGTATGGGTCCTGGGCCTGCTATCTCATTTTCATGTGCCATAGGTATCTTGCCTTTGCCAGGCCTCTGTTTGTGATTCAGCTGTCATAGATGTTGCTGTGACTCTTCCCATTCACTTTGAGGCATCTTGGACTGAGCTGCTAAACTACATTTTCCTTCATGAATATCAATGGAAGTGGCATGTAAGTGCCAGATTTCATTTTATTCTTAATGCACCCTGCTGGATAGAGTGCATGCTTTGTTCATTCAATGAGTATGAAATACCAAAACCTGTCAGAGAGATATCAGAGGCAATTATAGCACAGAGTACTATGCTATGAGAAAATACTTTCAGAATAACTAGTAATTTATTCCATGCAAATTATTTCAACTACACCGTGCAGAATATATAATTGACAGCAATTGATATCATAACAATGTTAGCCAAATTACATTAACTGTAAGTTAACTCTAGGTTTGCTTTATTTTGCTGGAATAAAATGTGACTTTTTTGTTTTTAATAAAAATAGAACCCCTTGCATATAAGACAGAAAGAGTTGTGTACTCTGCATAAAGAAGTAAGTGCAGTCAGAGGTAAGTTTCTCATAATGTGGATATTTTTATCTTTGTGAGTTTTTCTGAGCAATAATTTGCCATTGGCTTTTAAGGCACTGGTCTTATAAATGGAGATCTGTAGGAGAAAACAGGTAATTATTTTGGGGTGTACTTCCCTCCATGAAAATATGGAAAATGAGACATTCTATGAAATTTAGGATACATAAGCATATATAGTATAGTATAGTATAGTATAGTATAGTATAGTATAGTATAGTATAGTATAGTATAGTATAGTATAGTATAGTATAGTATAGTATAGTAATTAGTATAGCAATAATACATTTTAAGGGATCACAGAAATTGAAAAACTGATTTTAAATCTCCCTTTGACCCTGATTTGTGACCTTATCATCTGCTTACAGAACAACTTAAAAAACATAAGTCACCCTTTCTGTTGCATACAAATTAGGCATTAACAAAACAAGTATGTACAGTTCATACACTTACATTTAAAATTCAACATATGGAATTGGGCAAAGTGCAAAAAACAGTCACAGAAGAGTCACTTCCAAGAGGCAGAAGTAATGTTTATCACCAAGATACATAAGGAGTTCACACTTTACATTTGAGTGAAAAACCTGAGAAGTGACTTGATTGCAGTTTATAAGTATTTTTAGAGAGAGTAAAAGCCAATTGCTAAAGTACTTTGCAATTTTCCAGGCAGAGAAAGACATAAAAAAACCCAGAGGCAAAAGCTGGAATGAAATCAAGAAATAGATTTTGAACAGTGAAAGCGATTAAACCCTGAAATGAGCAGTAGTGGATCCTTCACCTCTCTGAAAAACATCACCTGCACTCTGGAAGGTATTAGCTAAAAAATAAGCTAGCAGATTTCATTCAGCTGTATTTGAGTGATATAAAACAAGCTGGTCAAGGGTATGTGTAACTAGATGATCTTATGGCTACAACACAATTAGGAATGGGGAGAGAAAAGGAAGAGTTTTAAGTTGCTGTCCTACCATCCAGCAGGCAATAAATTTAGTCAATGTAGACAACATTTTTGCTCTCTTCTCTCTAACTGCCTTTAGAGCTAGCAGAAAAAGAGGGAAGGTAAATACTCCAAGGGATAATTTAGACAAAGGATCAGTGAAAGATGCTATGAACTACCTTTTTCTAATTGACTGTCTTTCTATCAATCAGAGAAGATGTGTAGATGGATTGGTGTGATACTTCTCAAAATACTTCCTTGGTAAATTAAATTTTAGTACAGAAAGCTCTGTTTTCCAGGGAGAAAAACAACTCATCTTCTTCTATGAGAAAATTCCTTATCTATTTAGGAGTCATCGCTGAATTCACACAGGTAAATATGCTAGGTTTCAAGACACACTGTATCAACTGAATCATTTTAAGAAGTTTTCTGTAGAGATTTGGTATAAAGCAGGACCACATATAGATCAAATGGTTTCTAGTTTTTGCAGCAGCAATTGCTAAAAAAGAATGTTGTAGTTTCTTTCCTCTAGAACTGTATCAGCAAAGAGAGTCTGATTACTTATCTTTTTGCCCATCAGCCCCATACAAACAAGTTGTCACTGTGGGCAAAGAATTGATTTTAAAGGAAAAAGCAATCTTGACACTAGTGAGGTGCTAAAAAAAATACTGAAGGAGAAGAGTGTGAAAATCTTCAGAGGACATTTGCTGGAGCGTATTTGCTAGTTGCAAGCTTCAGTGCTGAGTTGAGGTGCATCATTCAGAGACTGAGTATTCCCAACTATGGAAATGTAAGGGCAGGATAAAGATTACTGAGCATTTAGCCCAAGTTACTTATGTTTCAATTTGGTCATATGTCTTTAAAAACAAGAACTGAGATATATACGCCCAAATTTGGAATGAAATAGACTTTGCATGGAAATAACTGAACGTTTAACAATTATTCTCTAAAATTTAAATGTTTTTAGTAAAATAATCTAATGAATGGCTGTAGGGGGAGTAAACATCCTCTTACCTGCAGGCTCAAGTCTACAGAACCTCATGTTATTCCTAGGATTTTTGGAGTACTTTGAATTTCAAGCTGTGGGTGAAAACTCCCACAGATTAACAAAAAGACTGAATTTAAATAGATTAGTAAAATGATGTTAAATACCTTTATTGACACTATTTTTTTTAGTGTGGGAAAGGATGTATTTGTTTGTAAGTTTAGTGGTGTCAAAAATAGTTATTATTTTGGTTAATGTCTGGTTATATCTACAAAAGTACCTATATTGTTACTGTTAGTCTGGCTTACTCATGGAGAAAAAACTCATCCTGGTATATGAAGCTGTTTAGACTCACTTAATTATTTTTTATTGGATGTACCAATTTCTAGTTCTTAAAAACTCTCATCTTGTTTTCACACTTAAAAACATTTCCACCTCTGGGTAAAGAAACTACTTTCCATTGTTTCATGAACATATGGCAGCTTCTAAATCTATGGATGAGAGTTTTCTTCAAGTAGCTTAGAAATAATAATATAGTAGTGCTGTAGTATTATAATGCTATAAATATGCATGCTTATTAACTGTGTTTCTAAT
Source organism: Prinia subflava (assembly GCF_021018805.1). Classification (NCBI taxonomy): domain Eukaryota; kingdom Metazoa; phylum Chordata; class Aves; order Passeriformes; family Cisticolidae; genus Prinia; species Prinia subflava. The sequence continues at coordinate 53,320,016 of NC_086283.1, read as the reverse complement.
CATAAAGCAGTGGAATATTAAAATTTAAGAGTATTTCACTGGATTTTTCTTAATATGTAATCTTTCTGCCTTTATGATGAATATATGCTGTGATACAAATAGCCAAAAAATTTGAGATCAAAAACTAGAACTGAACAAAAGATACCATATAGATATATATAGCATTTGTAAAACATGACAATATTCAGTTTTTTGATTTAAAAAAAAATCTTGCTTTCCTTCAGCCATAGTTTCCTTTATTGTTTTTGTCGATCCCTATTATTTTTATATTTTTATAAGATGCAAATGAAATGTGAAGAAATATTCTAATCTTTCCTAATACGAAAAACCACTTAAAATAAACCCAAGTATTGAATATGAAAGTTAACCCAACTGGGTTTTGTCAGACCAAAAATCAAATAGGAGACCAGTTCCCTTAACTCTGTTTTGTTGTAGGACTGGGTCTTCTCAGGCTTTGAAACTGTCTGAACAGCTATAAGCATGTGCTTAAGATTTAATAGGTGATATTGAACAAAATATTGCATGACTGAATACAGGACAGAACTAGAGCTTTTTGTGGAGTTAACAATTGATCCCTTCTGTTGACTGTCAAAGCAAACACCATCAACATCAAAAAAGGGCAACTAGAAACAGAATAAGTTTTCCTATTCAAAATACTGTGGCAGATTTTAGTTATTTATCTCATCCTGCCTTTACCACAGAAATACATCTGTAGTGGAAAACAGGCAAAATAATGACAAAACACTCAGGGTAGTTATTGACTTCAGATGTTGAAATTCACTTCAAGATAATCTCCACACTAATGAAATCCTCTCAACGTAATTATTCCTCTTGAGGAATTTTTAAACATTTCTACTTTTATTGACTTGTTGAAATGGACAACTATTTTGTCTTTCTCTCTTCTCCAATAACAATATTGATTTAAAAAAATAACAGTCAATCAGTGTTCACTGAATTTGTAAGTGAAAAAAGTTGCCTCCTCAGAGCTACATCAGTTTAACTTCTGTGTAGTGTTTTCACCTGGAATTGATTATAGAGTCTGACTCTATTAATTGTTGAACTGCTGTACTGGTTCTGCATTCATGACAGGTTGGATGGCTTCTGTTGAGAAGATGCCAGAAGCTTCTGCCATGTCTAACAGAGAGAGTGCCAGATAACTCCAAGACTGACACCAGTCCCAGCTGGAGCCATCAGCAATGGTGGTAGCACCTGTGGGACCAGGTGGTTAAGAAGAGGAAAAAAAGATCCTGCTGGAGGACAGTATCCAGAGGACAGGAATAAAAGAGCAACAGTCCTGCAGACACCAGAGAAGATGGAGAAGAGGAGGAGGGGCTTCAGGTTTTGGAGCAGAGGTTCCCCTCCAGCTCATGGACCATGGTGAGGCACTTTGAAAACCAGCATAGTGAGAGACCCACACTGGAGAAGTCTGCTCTTGAAGGACTGTGCCCTGTGGAAGGGACCAGCACTGAAGCAGTTCATTAAGTACTGAGAAGAACTTACGTTGAAGAAGTACATACGTGGAGGACTATCTATCATGAGAGCAGGGTAGGAGTCTGAGGAGCCCTACCCATGAAGGAGAAGGAGCAGCAGAAATGTGATGGAGTGACCACAACACTCATTCCATCTTCTTGCACTCCTGGGAGGGTGTGGGAATGTAAGGTAGAGAAATTTCTAGTGACGTTGAGACCAAGAAGAAAGGATTTTTAAGGTTTGGGGTTTATTTCTCATTATGCTACTGTAAAGTGATTGACAAGAAAGTAATTTTCCCATGTTTTTTCAGACTCTTTAGCTCAAATAATTGTTGAGCAACCTCTACCTGTTCTCAGCCTCTGCCTGTTCTTATCTAAATGCAGGAACCTTTTGTTGAACTTTCTCTCTGTTGTCCAGCTGAGGAGAGGAGGGATAAAGCATATTTGGTGGGAACTTGGAGTTAAGCCAGGACCAACTTACCTGAAAAATGAAATTTGTGATAAATTTTAACTAAATTTTCTCTAACAATTTAATAAAACAAGCAATATTATTTGCATTGAAGCATCACACGTTGTATAATTTAGTAATATCTTTGAAGATTATTAAATAGCCAAAACCAAAAGTCAAAGATAGCATGCAGATTTTGAAACAGAAGAATTACAGCAAATCATAGGATACTTTTCCAAGTCTGAAATTAGCATCAGCAGGTTAATTTAAAGCATTAAATGGTGTTATTTCATTAAATAATCACATTTTGTGTCTTGGTTTGAAAGACAGATATTTGCTAGGAAAGGGGCAGGACCTCCCTAGAGACGGAGAATTCGAATTCCCTCCCTCCAAATTATTCTAATTTAGAAAATTAAAGGAGCTTTCAGACAGAGGTATGGGGATAGGAATAACAGTTCTTTACTAGTATATATGACCAAACAAACAACAACTACAGCATTAATAATAAACATAACCAAGAACCTCGAGGGCTTTCTTTCACAAAAGCCCAGAGCAGTTTGATCTCGGTGCCCCTGCAGGGCTCCGAGAGGCCGAACTGGAAGGAAGGAAAGTCCCGGGCTGGTGGATGAGATGAGGAGCTCTGCGCTGGCAGCTGGAACAGCAGGGGTGTCCCGGCAGGGCTGGGCAGTGCAGGGCTACAGAGCAGCAGGGGAACCTCAAAGGTCCGAAGAAGCAGCGGCGGTGAGGGGAGGCTGGAGAAAGTGAGCTCAGGATTCCCGGGAACAGGAGCAGATGATGATAGATTTCCCAGGACGAGACAGAGGCAGAGGGCAGCCTGACCGTCCTCCTCGAGGCTGAAAGCAAGAGTGTCCTCCCCTCCCCCAGCTCTGTCTTTTTGCCTTTCCCAAAGCTCATCATCTCTCCCCTCTGAGGGACACTCCCAGGGACTCATAAACAATAGGTGTAGTCTTGTGCTGCCATGCCCCTCAAGTACTCCTTTTTTCTTCTGACTAAGTAGTCATCAAGGCCTCTTGGAAACGTATGGGAAAAAAAATCTGTAAGTGAGAAAAACAAAAAAACCAAAAAAACAAATCTAACCCTCAACATTATCCACCCCGAATTTTTTTCCCATACCAACCTATTACATTGAATTTAAACCTTTAAAATATATATACACACATGCACTACCTAAATTATATACATCTATACATACAGATATGGGTACAGACCCATGATGTGGGTAGTTCATCCTAAAACAAGGTCTCCTTGAGGTATGCATCGGTATGCATGCTCTCTATCCCTTTGCATCACCCACCAGGTGCATCCTGGTCCCTGAGTGAAGACAACCCCACGGACGGGATTGTTTTTGCTGGAGGCAGAATTAATCCAAACAGTTTTTCCCAGCATACCTCTCGTGTACTACTGGAACCTTATCTCCATCTGTTGTTCTCAGGGGCTCAGATTGGGCAGGGCCTGCTCGGTTGGTGGAACCTCGAGTGTTCACTAACCATGTGGCCTTTGCTAAATTAATCTCCCAGTTTTTGAAAGTCCCCCCACCCAGTGCCTTCAAGGTGGTTTTAAGCAGGCCATTGCACCGTTCAACTTTCCCGGCTGCTGGTGCGTGATAAGGAATATGGTACACCCACTCAACACCATGTTCCCTAGCCCAGGCTGCTATAAGGCTGTTCTTGAAATGGGTCCCATTGTCTGACTCGATTCTCTCAGGGGTGCCATGTCTCCACAGGACTTGCTTTTCCAGGCCCAGGATGGTGTTCCGGGCAGTAGCGTGAGGCACAGGGTAGGTTTCCAGCCATCCAGTGGTGGCTTCCACCATGGTCAGCACGTAGCGCTTGCCTTGGCGGGTTTGGGGAAGGGTGATGTAGTCAATCTGCCAGACTTCCCCATACCTGTATTTGGACCACCGCCCGCCATACCATAGGGGCTTCACTCGCTTAGCCTGCTTGATTGCAGCACATGTCTCACAGTCATGGATAACCTGAGAAATGCTGTCCATGGTTAGATCCACCCCTCGGTCTCATGCCCACTTATAGGTGGCATCTCTGCCCTGATGACCTGAGGTGTCGTGGGCCCATCGAGCTAGGAACAGCTCTCCCTTGTGTTGCCAGTCTAGGTCTATCTTTGACACTTCTATCTTGGCGGCTCGATCTACCTGCTCGTTGTTTTGGTGCTCTTCATTAGCCCAACTCTTGGGGACATGGGCATCTATCTACATGGTGGACTTTTACAGGTAGCTTGACTACCCGAGCAGCAATGTCTTTCCACTCATCAGCAGCCCAGATTGGTTTTCCCCCACGCTGCCAGTTGGCCTTTTTCCACCTTTCCAGCGAACCCCACAGAGCACTGGCTACCATCCATGAATCAGTGTAGAGGTAGAGCTTTGGGCACTTCTCTCTCTCAGCAATGTCCAAGGTCAATTAAACAGCTTTGAGTCCAGTGAGTTGACTTGACGCACCTTCTCCTTCAGTGGCTTGTGCAATTTGTCGTGTGGGGCTCCATACAGCTGCTTTCCACTTGCGGTTCATCCCTACGATGCGACAGGAACCGTCAGTGAAAAGAGCGTAGCACGTTTCTTCTGCTGGCAGCTGATTATACGGTGGAGCTTCTTCAGCACGTGTCACTTGTTCTTGTTCCTCTTCATCCATGAGACCAAAGTTTTCACCTTCTGGCCAGTTTGTGATTATCTCCAAAATCCCAGGGCGATTTGGGTTTCCGATACGGGCACGCTGAGTGATGAGGGCAGTCCATTTGCTCCATGTGGCATCGGTGGCGTGGTGGGTAGAGGGAACCTTTCCTTTGAACATCCACCCCAACACTGGTAGTAGGGGTGCCAGGAGGAGTTGGGCTTCTGTGCCAATCACTTCTGAGGCAGCCTGGACTCCTTCATAGGCAGCCAAGAGTTCTCTCTCTGTTGGAGTGTAGCTGGCTTCAGACCCTCTGTAGCTCCGACTCCAGAATCCCAGTGGTCGACCCCGAGTCTCATCAGGCACCTTCTGCCAAAGGCTCCAGGACAGGCCATGGTTCCCGGCTGCAGAGTAGAGCACGTTCTTCACTTCTGGTCCTGTCCTGACTGGGCCAAGGGCCACTGCATGAGCGATCTCCTGCTTGATCTGGGCAAAGGCTTGTTGCTGTTCAGGGCCTCAGTGGAAATCGTTCTTCTTGCGGGTAACCCGGTAGAGAGGGCTCACAATCTGGCTGTACTCAGGAATGTGCATTCTCCAAAAGCCTACGGCGCCTAGGAAAACTTGTGTTTTCTTCTTGCTGGTTGGTGGAGACATTGTAGTGATCTTATTGATGATCTCCGTGGGAATCTGACACCGCCCATCTTCCCACTTTACTCCCAGGAACTGGATCTCCTTGGCAGGTCCCTTGACTTTGCTCTTTTTGATGACAAAACCAGCTTCCAGGAGAATCTAGATGATCTTCTCTCCTTTCTTGAATACTTCCCTTGCTGTGTTCCCCCACACAGTGATGTCATCAATGTACTGTAGATGTTCTGGAGCCTCACCCTTTTCCAGTGCAGCCTGGATCAGTCCATGGCAGATGGTGGGACTGTGCTTCCACCCCTGGGGCAGTCGGTTCCAGGTGTACTGCACGCCCCTCCTGGTGAAAGCAAACTGAGGCCTGCATGCTGCAGCCAGAGGAATGGAGAAAAACGCATTAGCGATGTTGATTGTGGCGTACCACTTCGCTGCTTTGGACTCCAGCTCGTACTGGAGTTCCAGCATGTCCGGCACAGCGGCGCTCAGCGGTGGAGTCACTTCATTCAAGCCACGATAGTCCACAGTCAGTCTCCATTCTCCATCAGACTTGCACACAGGCCAAATGGGGCTATTGAAGGGTGAGTGGGTTTTGCTGACCACCCCTTGGCTCTCCAGCTCTCGAATCATCTTGTGGATGGGGATCACAGCATCTCGATTTGTTCGATACTGCCAGCGATGCACCGTCGAGGTGGCAACAGGTACTTGTTGCTCTTCTACCTTCAGAAGTCCTACTGCAGATGGGTTCTCTGATAATCCAGGCAAGGTGTTCAATTTCTTAATGCCCTCTGCCTCCACAGCAGCTATTCCAAAAGCCCATCTGAACCCCTTAGGGTCTTTGTAATAGCCATTCCTGAGATAGTCCATGCCCAGAATACTCGGAGCCTCTGGGCCAGTCACAACCGGATGTTTCTGCCACTCCTTCCCGGTCAGGCTCACCTTGGCTTCTGACTGAGTCAATTCTTGTGATCCCCCCATCACACTGGCAATGGAAATAGGTTCTGCTCCCTCATGTTCTGATGGCATTAGGGTACACTGAGAACTGGTATCAACCAAAGCTTTATATTTCTGTGGCTCTGATGTGCCAGGCCATAGAACCCACACAGTCCAAAAGACTCGGTTTTCCCGTGCCTCTTCCTGGCTAGAGGCAGGGCCCCTCTAGCACTGGCTACTATTCTCTTCCTGTGCATACACAGTAGAGCTTCCTTCAAGGGGGTCTGACAGAGCATCCTCATTTCTGTAATACCTGACAGCCTGGTCATGGGAGGCTGAGGCTACCTTCATTCTAGTGGAACCCCCTCGGTTAGTGTTTCTCTCTTTGAGCTCACGCACCCGTGCTGCTAGAACAGAAGTGGGTTTCCCATCCCACCTTCCCATGTCTTCCCCATGGTCATGCAGGAAGGACCACAGGTCAGCTCGTGGGATGTACCCTCTCTCTCTAGCTGAGGGACGTTGGGTTCTGAGTCTGGGGCCTGTGGCTCGCACCGGTGCCACATGGGAACTGTTCCTCCTCATCTCCTCCCTCACCTCCCTTATCTCCTCTTGGAGTTCTTTAACCACGGCAGAGACCTGAGTCTGTATTGGGCCACTGATCATGCTGTCAAAATTTCTAAGCTTGCTGGCTACAGAACCTACAGTCACTCGGCTGGTATCAGCATTAATCATTGACATGAATGTTTTATATTCAGATGGCCCTTTAGTTGCTAGATTCCACAACATTTGCCCTGTGCACCTTACGTTGTCGGGGTCATTGTTATGCTGTCCATCCCTCCCAAAAACTACCTCCAGTATTGCCACTTCTCTCAGCTGTTGGATCCCTTCCTCAACAGTCTTCCAGCGCATGCTAAGGTGGTGCTCCTGCATTCTGTCTCTGTGGACAAACCTCTCCCTTACACTCATTAAAAGCCGGTCCCAAAGGTGAAGGGGTCCTTGCTCTTTTACAAATACCTGATTCACACCTGAGTCTTGGGTCAAGGGTCCCATATTCCTTGCCTCACCACCATCCAGTTGCACACCTCTACCCATAAGGTCCCAGACCCTAAGTAACCAGGCTGTATAAGGCTCACGTCCCCGTCGTGCAACATCTTTTTGCAGACTATGGAGATTTTCATACGGCAGGGACTCAGTGATGATCTCAACCTCTGGCTCCCCTGTGGGTTGTGAGGGCCCTCCTTTTTTATCCTTATCACCTGGGTGCTCTGATTTCACCTTATATTTCTTCCTTTCCACAGGGGCAACTGCTGCTGGCTGTGACTGCCCCTGTGGTTCAGCTGGAACCTGGACAGTTGTAACGTCTGTGGGTTTCACTGCTGCACCTTCAGACTCTCCCTCTTCAGGGCAGGGGGAGGGTTTGCCACCAGCTGGGGAAAGGTGCTCCTTCAGCACCTGGCTTATCTCTTTCACTAGAACTCCCACCTGATCTGGGTGGTTTATTTCTGAGGTGGGCTTTATGTCAGGGTCAGGTGGTGGGGCAGCATCCTTAGTCTATGGGGCAGTGTCAGGCTCCATGGCAGCACTCTCAGTCTCTAGGGCAGTATCCTTATTCTCTGGGGTAGGTATCAGGGTGGTTATCTAGGCCAATCTCCCCTTATCTCGGAATATTAAATAGAATAGGCCTGTGAGCAATACTAGCCATTGTATGATATCATTAGCATTCAGAGAAGATTTAAACCCTTCAAAAACTGGTGGAATAGACCCAAACAGCTGAGTGAAGGGTTGGGAAAAAATTTCCCCTGGTGTCATTTCCTCACAGTAGGTACCATTATTAAAGTAACCCCACAAACAAACACTTAGAGTGTGATAGCCATGTATCCATGTGCCCGCCTTCCAGAGGAGGTTAAAAATCCATGAATTCCTCACCTTATTAACCCATAGTGCAAACTGGATAACAGCCACAGTAGCCTTAGTTATAGGGCCCATGTTTAAATAAGGGCCTGCAAATGGGAGAAACACAGCCACAACCACATGCCACCCAAACCAAGGTAAGCTAGACCACATGATGCTATTTAGGGAGGTTTCTATACCCAGTGCACAAGGTCACTTAAGAACTGTTATTGCTTTTCCTCTCAATGCCCTCAAGCCCCACAGTGGGCACCAAAAATCTGTCTTGGTTTGAAAGACAGATATCTGCTAGGAAGGGGCAGGACCTCCCTAGAGGTGGAGAATTCAAATCCCCTCCCTCCAAATTATTCTAATTTAGAAAATTAGAGGAGCTTTCAGACAGAGGTATGGGGATAGGAATAACAGTTCTTTACTAGTATATATGACAAAACAACAAACAAACAACAACTACAGCATTAATAATAAACAGAACCAAGAACCTCGAGGGCTTTCTTTCACAGAAAACCCGGGGCAGTTTGATCTTGGTGCCCCTGCAGGACTCCGAGAGGCCGAACTGGAAGGAAGGAAAGTCCCGGGCTGGTGGATGAGATGAGGAGCTCTGCGCTGGCAGCTGGAGCAGCAGGGGTGTCCCGGCAGGGCTGGGCAGTGCAGGGCTACAGAGTAGCAGGGGAACCTCAAAGGTCCGAAGAAGCAGCGGCGGTGAGGGGAGGCTGGAGAAAGCGAGCTCAGGATTCCCGGGTACAGGAGCAGATGACGATAGATTTCCCAGGACGAGGCAGAGGCAGAGGGCAGCCTGACCATCCTCCTCGGCGCTGAGAGCAAGAGTGTCCTCCCCTCCCCCAGCTCTGTCTTTTTGCCTTTCCCAAAGCTCATCATCTCTCCCCTCTGAGGGACACTCCCAGGGACTCATAAACAATAGGTGTAGCTTCGTGCTGCCATGCCCCTCAAGTACTCCTTTTTGTTCTGACTAAGTAGTCATCAAGGCCTCTTGGAAACGTATGGGAAAAAAAATCTGTAAGTGAGAAAAACAAAAAACCAAAAAAACAAATCTAACCCCCAACATTTTGTTATTTCATTAGAAGAGTTATCATTGTAATAAGATACATTCTTTATAAAAGCCTGAAAGTTTTATGCTGTTCAATCCTACAAAGATGATTTTATATCTTTTATAGAAGCAAAATGTTTTATTATTATTTGCCTGTAAAGCATGTAAGTGTGTGGTTTATATTGATTATAACCACATATACCTGTTTCCACATGGAAAATGATGAGTGGTGGAGAGTTGCCTCATGGGTCAAAGGCACCTACATGTCTCTTAATGACTAAGTGTTAGGCAGGAAATGCAAGCCAATGGAGAACATAAAGTTATGATATATGGAGTCATGTCTGTGGAACTAAAAACTGGAAATTATTTCCTGGGATATTTGTAGACAGTATGCCCATCCAGTTTTTATTTTTCTCTAGGTCCAATAATGTGAGGTTTTTCATTGATTCATCTTTTAATATAATGTTTGCAAAAATTTCAGGGATTGCTGATTTTCTATTTAGAATGCTTTGTCTAGTAAGCATTTTCCTCCTCAATCCATATGGAATAAAGGAACAGTCTGCTACCTCGGTTTCATATAGTAGAATGGGAAAACCTCCTGAATCCTTCAGTGTTCTAAAAATTACATGAATCAAAATGTGAAATCTGCTTTAATTCCACTTAACCCTGTTAATTCCACTTAGTGCACACATACACACACAGTGTTTGACAACACTAGTTTTTCTACTTGAACTGTAGAGCAAGGTGGGCAAAAAATTTACAGGAAAGCGACAGACAGGGTCACCAAAGACAAATTCTACTCCCAGGTGGTGTTTGGTTACTTACATGGAAGTGCCAATTGCAACAGGGACTGGGGACAATCTGCTCCTTTCTGGAGTGACAGCATGAGGCAGCACATCTCTCAGCTCACTCACACCTCACATACTTGATAAGGTACCCATTACCACCCTTTCTGAGGAAAAGGAAGAGGAGTTAATAACAATAGAAAAATTTTTGTTGTAAATTTCTGAGTTTGCCGATGTGTGATAAGGTTCGCATTTGTTTTTAAAATTCCTTTTCCTTGGGCATCTTTATGTTTATGTATATCATGAATTTTTGGCTCAGAGTAGACAAAAAAGTAACCCATTGGTTTGGTTTTTGCTGATTTCATACTGTTCTGGATTTGGTAGTTCATATACAAAGTACTTTTGATTTCCTCCTTTTACCTCCCTTCCTCCAACAGTTGTGCAGGAATTTTGTGGCCAATTTAGCAAAAGGTAAATGGCATTGGTTTGAGCAAGTCTAAATGCAAGTAGATGCTTTATACACAACTCCCACGCAGCTCTGCTATCGCACTGCAATCTTGTTCTGTAATATCAACTGTCTAGTTTATTTCTAGGCTAATCCTGAGCCAGGATGCTTGCTAGACATACTAAATTGTACAAAATTGTGGGTTTATGCTGCAGACAAATGAATGTTCTACTGGGACTGCCAAACACATTTTCAATTCTTTGAATTTGGTCTGCTTTGCGCAAATAGACAGTGCTAGCTGGCTGCTACACACTTAATGTGACAAACTGTTTTACCTTTCCAACAGTTTTATTATTTTAATTTAATTTTGCTGTTTCTTCTGACATTGGGGCCAACTGTGCCTGTCTCTAGAATGAGGTGGGGTTTTTTTCTTTATTAATTCTCTTTGTTCTTTAGTCATTTGAGGCATCATACATGGCTAGTATTGGGCAGCATGTCTGTTAAAAATGTAAGCTGATTTTAAATGTTGTGAGAAATTCTTGAAAGCAAATTCTCTGCCAAGAGCTTTAACCTCCTTTAAGTATTTCCTCTTTTGTTACAGTGCTCTTTCTAGAATAGGACCAATGTTCTGTTTTAGTGATTTCCTGTGGCAGCCCTCAAGATGCATTATATTTAACAAAGATAATTCTTATGAGAGTAGTATTGAACTAATTATGATCAGAAGTACTAGCTCCCTGAGAAGCAGTCTTATGGGGTGGAAAAGCTATTTCTGTCTCCTGTAATTTCTGTAGGGATTGTATTCCATTTTGACCATTAAGGATGACCAATAAAACAGAAGAACCTGGTGATCCTCAATTATGATCTTTGAGCAATGTCTTGCATGTGGCACTCTCAAATATTTCACAGACAAAAGAAACCTGAAAAAACAAAGCATAACAAGATGCCTGCAGTGCATGTGACACCCTACTCTTACAGGGAGAGAGGACCCATCATTTGTAAATACTTGTGGTTGAGAGAAAAGACAGAAGTCAGAGGGTCTGCAAAACCAGACAAATACAAAAAATAAATAACACACTTGGTGTGAAAACACATATGTTATTTCCTGATCTCATGTGTAAGCACATCATAAATCTTTTGAATAATGGAAGAAGATTAAAAGGAAGTGAGAAATAAAGAGATCAATTAAAGGGAAAGAGGAGGGGGGAGAAAGAGAGAGGAAGGGAGGGGAGAAGGGAAGGATGGAGGAAGCCAAGGAAGGAGGGAGAAAGGGAGACACAAAGGGAAAAAGGGACAGAGGGAGGGAAGGTGCGGAAGGTGCGGAAGGAAGGAAGGTGCGGAAGGAAGGTGCAGAAGGAAGGAAAGAAGGAAGGTGCAGAAGGAAGGTGCGGAAGGAAGGTGCAGAAGGAAGGAAAGAAGGAAGGTGCGGAAGGAAGGAAGGTGCGGAAGGTGCGGAAGGAAGGTGCGGAAGGAAGGAAGGAAGGAAGGAAGGAAGGAAGGAAGGTGCGGAAGGAAGGGCGGAAGGAAGGATGTTGCCATGAATTTTCCTGGTTTGCTGAGCGTTCATATTAAAGGAGAAATGTGCAGTTTCTCACGCTGGTGAATTGTAAACACAGGACCATGTTTTGTAAATATTGGCAATGTTATGAATACTTTCTCCAAGAGAAGGGAGGTTGAATGACAGCCTCTTGGACCAATGTGACAGGAGAGGTGGCGATACCCTTCTCCAATCCATGGTCACCTTGCCACAGATATAAAATGGAAAAATAAACTAAGGGCAGGGTTCTGCCCTGCTGCTGTTGTTGCACCCAGATCTGTGTCCCCAGTCTGTTTTTCCTGGTAAGGCCTCCACGGTGATAGAAGGAAGGGTGGAAGGAAGGGCGGAAGGAAGGGCGGAAGGAAGGGCGGAAGGGCGGAAGGGCGGAAGGAAGGAAGGGCGGAAGGAAGGAAGGGCGGAAGGGCGGAAGGAAGGGCGGAAGGGCGGAAGGGCGGAAGGAAGGGCGGAAGGGCGGAAGGGCGGAAGGGCGGAAGGAAGGAAGGGCGGAAGGAAGGAAGGAAGGGCAGAAGGAAGGAAGGGCGGAAGGAAGAAGGAAGGGCGGAAGGAAGGAAGGAAGGGCGGAAGGAAAGAAGGAAGGAAGGAAGGAAGGGCGGAAGGGCAGAAGGAAGGAAGGAAGGAAGGAAGGGCGGAAGGAAGGAAGGGCGGAAGGAAGGGCGGAAGGAAGGGCGGAAGGGCGGAAGGGCGGAAGGGCGGAAGGGCGGAAGGGCGGAAGGGCGGAAGGGCGGAAGGAAGGGCGGAAGGAAGGGCGGAAGGGCGGAAGGGCGGAAGGGCGGAAGGAAGGGCAGAAGGAAGGGCGGAAGGGCGGAAGGGCGGAAGGGCGGAAGGGCGGAAGGGCGGAAGGAAGGAAGGAAGGAAGGAAGGAAGGAAGGAAGGAAGGAAGGAAGGAAGGAAGGAAGGAAGGAAGGAAGGAAGGAAGGAAGGAAGGAAGGAAGGAAGGAAGGAAGGAAGGAAGGAAGGAAGGAAGGGCGGAAGGAAGGAAGGAAGGAAGGGCGGAAGGAAGGGCGGAAGGAAGGAAGGGCGGAAGGAAGGAAGGAAGGAAGGAAGGAAGGAAGGAAGGAAGGAAGGAAGGAAGGAAGGAAGGAAGGAAGGAAGGAAGGGCGGAAGGAAGGAAGGAAGGAAGGGCGGAAGGAAGGAAGGAAGGGCGGAAGGGCGGAAGGAAGGGCGGAAGGAAGGGCGGAAGGAAGGGCGGAAGGAAGGAAGGAAGGAAGGAAGGAAGGAAGGAAGGAAGGAAGGAAGGAAGGAAGGAAGGAAGGAAGGAAGGAAGAAGGAAGGAAGGAAGGAAGGAAGGAAGGAAGGAAGGAAGGAAGGAAGGAAGGAAGGAAGGAAGGAAGGAAGGAAGGAAGGAAGGAAGGAAGGAAGGAAGGAAGGAAGGAAGGAAGGAAGGAAGGGCGGAAGGAAGGAAGGGCGGAAGGAAGGAAGGAAGGAAGGAAGGAAGGAAGGGCGGAAGGAAGGAGGAAGGAAGGGCGGAAGGAAGGAAGGAAGGAAGGAAGGAAGGAAGGGCGGAAGGAAGGAGGAAGGAAGGAAGGAAGGAAGGAAGGGCGGAAGGAAGGAAGGGCGGAAGGGCGGAAGGGCGGAAGGAAGGAAGGAAGGAAGGAAGGAAGGAAGGAAGGAAGGAAGGAAGGAAGGAAGGAAGGAAGGAAGGAAGGAAGGAAGGAAGGAAGGAAGGAAGGAAGGAAGAAGGAAGGAAGGAAGGAAGGAAGGAAGGAAGGAAGGGCGGAAGGAAGGGCGGAAGGAAGGAAGGGCGGAAGGAAGGAAGGAAGGAAGGAAGGAAGGAAGGAAGGAAGGAAGGAAGGAAGGAAGGAAGGAAGGAAGGAAGGAAGGAAGGAAGGAAGGAAGGAAGGAAGGAAGGAAGAAGGAAGGAAGGAAGGAAGGAAGGAAGGAAGGAAGGAAGGAAGGAAGGAAGGAAGGAAGGAAGGAAGGAAGGAAGGAAGGAAGGAAGGAAGGAAGGAAGGAAGGAAGGAAGGAAGGAAGGAAGGAAGGAAGGAAGGAAGGAAGGAAGGAAGGAAGGAAGGAAGGAAGGAAGGAAGGAAGGAAGGAAGGAAGGAAGGAAGGAAGGAAGGAAGGAAGGAAGGAAGGAAGGAAGGAAGGAAGGAAGGAAGGGCGGAAGGAAGGAAGGAAGGAAGGAAGGAAGGAAGGAAGGGCGGAAGGAAGGAAGGGCGGAAGGAAGGGCGGAAGTAAGGGCGGAAGGAAGGAAGGAAGGGCGGAAGGAAGGAAGGGCGGAAGGAAGGAAGGGCGGAAGGGCGGAAGGGCGGAAGGAAGGAAGGAAGGGCGGAAGGAAGGAAGGAAGGAAGGAAGGAAGGAAGGAAGGAAGGAAGGAAGGAAGGAAGGAAGGAAGGAAGGAAGGAAGGAAGGAAGGAAGGAAGGAAGGAAGGAAGGAAGGAAGGAAGGAAGGAAGGAAGGAGGAGGAAGGAAGGAAGGAAGGAAGGAAGGAAGGAAGGAAGGAAGGAAGGAAGGAGGAAGGAAGGAAGGAAGGAAGGAAGGAAGGAAGGAAGGAAGGAAGGAAGGGCGGAAGGAAGGAAGGGCGGAAGGGCGGAAGGGCGGAAGGAAGGAAGGAAGGAAGGAAGGAAGGAAGGAAGGAAGGAAGGAAGGAAGGAAGGAAGGAAGGAAGGAAGGAAGGAAGGAAGGAAGGAAGGAAGGAAGGAAGGAAGGAAGGAAGGAAGGAAGGAAGGAAGGAAGGAAGGAAGGAAGGAAGGAAGGAAGGAAGGAAGGAAGGAAGGAAGGAAGGAAGGAAGGAAGGAAGGAAGGAAGGAAGGAAGGAAGGAAGGAAGGAAGGAAGGAAGGAAGGAAGGAAGGAAGGAAGGAAGGAAGGAAGGAAGGAAGGAAGGAAGGAAGGGAGGAGAGGAGGAGGGAGGAGGAGGGAGGAAGGAAGGGAGGCAGAAGGGAGGAAGGAAGGAAGGCGGCGGGGCGGGTGGCGGGTAGGAAGGAG